>NW_022900915.1:28581478-28599944 GCF_012274545.1 Fukomys damarensis | reverse complement strand
TTTTCCCTTATTTATAAGTCTATTTTCCAAAAAACCCTGAATAAAATTGTCATATATTGGCCTCATATTTCCACTATCTCTATCTTTTTTATCTCAATATATGACTATATCAAACAATCTAATATATTTAAGTTTTGTCATTTACATTTATTTTTATTTTATTAGTAGATGTTTACAAAATATATTTTCATTATTCTTTAAGATGACTCAAATTAGGCTATACAATAAGAAAACTTATTTTAGAGCTATTAAAATATACTGGACTAGGGCTCGCGATTTAGCTCAGTGGTTCCGTGGCCTGACTTGCAAGCACAAGTACCTGAGTTCAATGCCCAGTACCCCCCCAAAAAAAAATATATATACACACACACACTGAACTATTTTTATGAATTATGCATTATTTTTAGTTTATTGTTTGGGAGTGATCATCTACACATGATTATTTTGTTTTTCAAATACACTTTTTGATATTCTTTAAGATACTACTTTCATTGTCAATCATGCCTTTAATAATAGGATACGTCACCAGATAAAAATATACTTCCATATCTTTCTTTATAAACCAATATGTTTTATATAGTCAACACATTTTATATAGACCACAAAACTACAATAATTTCTATCACTAAAAAAAACTATGTTAGATCATTAGTATGTATTTAGTAACTATTCACCAAAATGGTATTGCAGGACATTTTTTGCTCTCTATCAGCCAATCATTTACTGGGAAATATTACCCATGAATCCCAAAACTTATTCCACTGTGGTCCTAAGGTAAATTAAGAGTTTTACAAAATATAAAAAGAGTTGAATAATGAGGTCTACAATTTAATCCCACACTTTCAGCTCTAATCTTCACATCTTTCCTTTATTTTTCTCACACTTTTCACCTTGAAGCTAATTTTAATTTAGCTTTAAAATTTTGAAAGCTTATACAAGTGATATCATTTAGCAATGTGCATAATGTCATGATTCTCAGAATGAAAATAATATCACACAATAGGGGAGTATATATTCTTATATATAACATCATATATATCATATATATTATTGCATATTTTAAGAATATATATTATATATAAGAATATATAATGTATAAACTGGTTTGTATATATTTATTTCTAGCATAGAACAGCTCAGTGGGCTCTTTCTAGCCATGCTGTAAAAATAACACACAGTAACATGTATTCTTGAGGGCTTTGCTGTGTTCTTTTCATACTGTGATCAGCAATAGTAGCACAAATTTTTCTGTGAGTTTCTTGGTCATCTTGCATCATAAGATTACATAGAAAATGCAAGAAGATTTGTAATCAAAGCAATCTGTCCAGATATGTAGTCCTCCAACACTGAGCTAATATAGTGCTGCTCATGATTTGCTAGAGACATAAAGCCAGAGATAGAGCTACTGTGAACATGCACTCAGAGTAAATTTCCTCAGCCTTACTTTCCCCACAGCTCATCACTTTACTGCTGAATTGATGCCAAAAACTAAACAGCCTCTGAGCTTGCATCAGCAGTTCTATAACTACTCAGAACCCATGTTGCCCTCTTGCTATTTTATTTTAGATCGTAACCTTTCTTAGTTTGAGAAAATACATATGAGGGTATCTCACTGTTGATCATTCAAAGCAGCTGAATCTTCCTGGAAGAACTATCTTGGAAACTAGGGTTGATTCACGGAGATCGCAGATAAGCAAGAGCTCCTGGGCCTGGAATAATTAATTACTTTGAGAAATATTGTGTCTGAAGATTAAAATAACATATTAAAACAGTTTTAAAGAAAAAAAAATGTGGGTGTTATTAGATGGTCAGAGAAGCATCACCTAGAATAGAAGTGCTGGAATAAGCCGTACTTAAAAAGAATCTAGCAGGTGATTAATCAGAAATGTGACATTCACTTTTTCTTTGTCTGCTTGCCTTTTCTCTGTTTCCGCCCACGCACTGGCTCTTCCTGGTTCTTAATATTCTTAACAAAATTTTTCATTGCACTACTCCAAAGTTGCCTTAGTTCCAGGAACACTTAGAGATGAGCTGTTTGAATTCTTTTCTCTTAAGTGTAACAATTATTAAATGTGGTTCAAACCTACCTCCCTATTGAATGATAAAATTTGGCTCGTACTTCATAGTGAACTGCAATTTAGCTTAAAATTCAAGAAAATTGTGAGGTCAGTGCATACTGTGGTTACTCTGGCTGTTATTTGTGTTTATCAATTTAACTGAATTAAGAAATGCCTAGGAAGTTATCAGAAAAGCTCCCTTCTGGGAATCTCTATGCATGGCATGGAAATATGGACGTGGGTGGCTGTAACTGGTCTCTGGCCCCTGCCCCTCTGCAGTGTTGCCCTTCTCTTCTTCCTGAACACCATCAGCTAAGCAGTTCTGTTCCATCATCCCCTTCCTACTTTATGTTCCTGCTTTGCATCTGTCTGACCATGGACTAAACTCTCTTAAACCTTGAGCTAAATCAAGCTCTCCTTTAAATTGTGTATGTAGGTTATCTGCTGTCAGTGCAGAGGAAACTGACTAATATAAAAGCTAAGCAACTAAGACTGAATCAAAGCAGCTGAGTCCCCAGCCAAACCTAGGCTGAATATAGCAACATTATCCCCAAATATTATAAATGTTGAACTGCAGTAATCCGTGTTATATGTCATTTCCTGTTTCCAGGTTTCCAACACATCTCATGCTCTAGGTAGGGACATTATGAAACATCTGTCGTATTAAGTGCTACCCTGTCCAAGAAACACTTTATCTTTAACTTTCCTTCCTCCTCCTCTTCTTCCCTTCCTCCCTCTTCTTCTCCTTCCTCCCCTCCTTCCTTCCTTCTTTCCTTTCTCCTTCTTTTCTTCCTTTCCTGTCCCTTTCTTTCCTTTTTTCTTCCTTTCTCTTTCTTCCCTTCTGACATTTTTTTTCTTTTCACAAATGAATTTTGTTAAATTTAACTCGTTTCAGATGTTTTCATCAAAGGTAGTTATAAGGAGTACAATTAGAACTCTGAGGATTGAGGCAGCAGCTGTGGGAGGAGCAAACACTCACTGAGCCCAGCAATTTCTCAAGGCAAGGAAGTCCTGGCTAAATTTCTGCCTTGAACCCTGAGCGCCACTGATTTGGGATTTTTAGCCCTCTTTAATTTTCTGATACAAAACTTTTTATCCTTTTTTTTTTCTTCCTTTCAAATTTTTCTTACATTATTAAATAAAATTCAGTTAAGAAGCCCTGTTTTTCTGACAGAATAACTTAACTGGGTTCAGAATTGGAAGTTCATTGACAGTTAATTTGGTTCTAGCTAAGGGTCTTTGGTTAGAATGTTTTAATTTTTTGTTTTTTGGTTATTTGATGCTTTTTCTTGGTAATGGTTTCACCACAATTCAAAGAAATAAGTATCTGCTTTCTGGTGTGTCAATTATATTCATGTATCAGAATTATACATGCTGAATACATGATTGGGGAGTATAGAAAAAGTATAGAAAAAGCTCAGAAATATAAGGGAGAGGTTTTAATTTGGACAGAACATTTTTATAAATAATATTTAGAACAAAAGTGACAAAGAGCCACATTGCAAAACAATCATATGGACTTTAGTTCGATACTTGGAGGCATGCAAAAGACTAAATTTATTAAAACTGACTGTTTAGAAGATTATTTTAAAAATGAATGAAAAGATTAAGTTACTAGGTATAGAAAACTCACCAAGTGATGATGCTTTCATAAGGTATATTGTGTTTTCAGGTATCAGATACTTAAAAACTAGGAATTAATTTTATGTGTATCAGTGACTGTTTATATGATATCATTGGATTAAAACCATTTCTGTCAATTGGCCTTAACTAGGTTGTGGTTCTATGCTCAGACAGCACACAATACAGAGTGCAAAACCAACAAAGAGTATATTTTCCATTGGATCTGGTAAAGGAGCTCTCATGACTTATGAGTAGCTAGAATCATTGACCCTGCTTAGATGCCCTTAGGACCTAAATTGGATGAGCACAAAATTTCCTTATTTTTTTCTGTTCTTCTCTAGTTTGCATACTGGTAGTAGATCAAACTCACACTTTACTTCCAAATTGCTTTCTCTGAAATGTCCTAATATACTTCTCTTAATCCAAGGTCAAAATTAGTAACAACTAGATGAATTAGATGAGTATAAATACATGTCCCCTGAGTTCCCTGGAGATTCACACTTGGTAACATTGGAGTAAAAGTGTTTGAAGTTCAGAGCTAATTCATGAATCGGCAATACCTTCAGACTTTAAAGCCATACCTTTCAGGAATTTAGGTTGGTAGAGGCCACCTTCCAGAAAATATTTGGAAGCATTTATGTCCAACAATACTTAAAATAGAAACATGTTGCTCCTGACGGTCCCTTTGCTGGATGTGGGGGTTTGAACATTGTACTACATAAACCCTTTGTCACTTTTGTTCTAAATATTATTTATAAAAATGTTCTTATCTTCCTCTTATTTCAATGTGATGGAGAACTTAATTTAAAAAGTGGCTAAAATTGCCACATAGTCTATACATGGTCACTAGATACATTAACATCCGTGTATCTGCACTCCCATGTTTATTGCCATACAATCCATTGTAGGTAGATACGATATGGAATCATCTAAGGTGTTAATCAATCAACAGATAAACTGGTAAAGAAAATGTGGTATTCGTACACAGTGGAAACTATTCATCTATTAAAAAGTACAAAATCCAACACAGAAGAGCTTTAAGGAAAGACTAAAAAAGATAAAAGGAACTTGGCAAACACAAATCTCACCTGTTTACCAAAAACATCACCTCTAGCATAATAAGTATTAAGTGGAATTGGAGATTATAATGTTAAGTAAAATAATCCAGGTTTAGAGAGATAAGTATCACATGATTTTACTCATACATAAAAATCTAGAAAACTTAATTTCATAGAAGTATAATAAGTTAGCAAATGCTGTGGCCAATAGGCAAGGTGGGGATAGAGAGAAGGGAGGAGGGAAAATAAGAAGAGATGAGTTATCAGGCAAAAACTCACAACCAAAAAAGAGCAATAATTCTGACATTCTATTATGTGTGCTTAATCAAGTCTTTATCATACAATTAACAGTAGCTACAAGACAGGATTTTTATGCTCTTATCAAAAAGATCTGCTTTATTTTTCATTGGTATGTTTGTAGTACATAATGATTACAATAGTTTTGAGGAGTTGGTACACATACATAACACATCTTAATTCTTTTTTTTAACAAATGGCCTGCTTTATTTATTTATTTATTGGTACCGGGGGTCGAACTCGGGGCCTTGCATTTGCCAGGCAGGCACTGGAACCACTGAGCTAAATCTCTGGCCCGTTAATTATTTTTTTATTGCCTTTCCTGAGCCTCTCTTCCTCCCTCCCACTATCTCTTCATCCCCCTCCCTTTCTTAAAAGTTATATCTCCCAGTTTTCTGTTATTTATCTTGTATTAAATTTTACTGTTTTAATTTACTTATACTATGTTTTTTTTTCTCATTGAGTTTATTGGTACTCTTTAGGTATACAGCACAATTACATTCATCTTTGGGATCTTGTACCTTTACATGACAGGTCTTGGTTCTCATTTTTCCCATTACCCCTGCCCTCCCTTCACGCCTCCTCCCTTCCCTATTTACAAAAACTTTATTTCCATTTTTTCATTTTCTCAGACTTTTTTTTTCTTTTCCTTTATTTCCTTTCCCCTACCCTTCCCACTTTTCCTACATCTTTAGCCCTTTTAGACCTTTAAGATCCTAATGGTATAATTGACAATGAGAAATAGGAAGAAAAGGGCTACTATGGGTTTCTTATGTTGGAAAATATATTCAATATTTAGGGTTGTGCATCTGATTTATTTCACTTATTGTTTGATAGAGTGTGTAACCCTAAATATAATGAAATGTTCAGTACACAATAGGTAAATGTACTGCAACATCATTTTGCACACCATAAAAATGTAGAGTTGATGTATCAAAAATCCCATGAAGAAAATGAAAATCCCACTTCCTGAAAGGGAGAAAATATCTGTAAATATGTATGGAATGAGTATAATTTTTATATTTTTTAATGAGTAGCTTGTATATAAAATATATTCAAAACTTACCATTCTGTAATGAAGGAAAAAATTATGAATAAATGGTCAAAAGACAAGTAAACTTGAGTAGATATTTCTCTAAAAAAGATATACAAATTTTCAAGAAGCATATGTTAAAATGTTCAACATAATTAGCGATTTAGAGATTACAGATTAAAATCATGACAAGATCCTACTTCACACCTACAGGGATGGCTACAATTTTATTTTAAATAGGAAAAGAAATATTGGTGATGTTGTGAAGAATTGAGAACCCAATTAGAGTTGCTATTGACAATGTAAAGTGAAATAAGCTAGAAACTGAAAGGAAAGTAGAACAATGATCTGATATACAAAATATAATATTATCTTAATTATAAGGAAAATACATCTGTGCAAAAAAACAAATCAATGGTTCCCACACAGGAACTGGGTAAGAGGAAAAAAATAGAACAATGTAGTTCAGAGAATATAAAGTATAATCAAGTAGGAAAAACAAACCTAGAGATTTAAATGCACATCCTGATGATGTAGATAATAAAATTATTCTGCTTATGGCACTCATACTAAATTTATACTCTTGCCCAAAAGAAACCAAATTTGTGTAATTATGTTACTAATTGTATGCTAGTTTGCTTTATTGTAGCTACATTTCATTATCTAAATGCATGATGTATGTCTTGTGTACCAAAATAAAAACAATAATAATTGTTAAAAAATAAAATATTTCCACTATTCAAAATATTTTGATATTGCCTCAAATGTTGAAATATAAGTTGATTATCATATAACTCAGTAAGTCTACTGCCATATATATGGCATAAAATCTTGTGTTGACATTTATTTAGTATTGGACAACTATAATTAAAGATATTAAACAATAGCTTGTATAAATTTTTGTACATTGCTATTCATATCAATAAAATCTAAAAATTAAATTTGGGGTTATATAATGGGCATAATTGTTAGCTTAGTTAACAAATTTATTAAGATACTTTGCATATTACCCTCATAGAAAATGTGTGAGGATTCAGGTGTTCTATATCCTACTATTCTTGCTAATGTAACATAGAAATTAATAAGCTTTAAGTTACAATTCCATTCTACTAAGTACAATTATACAGTGTTATATACAATTATATAGTGTTTATTTGCTATATGCATGTTTGTTTCTTATGTGAAATATCTGATCACATAATTTGCTCGTTTTAAACAAATATATTTTTATTTTGTTATGACTTATAGACTTGCCTCATAATTTTGATTGTAAGTTCATTTTTAGACCTGTGTATTACAAATATGGCTCAACTTTATGTTATTAATAATGTCTTTTAATGAATAGTTTTTACTAGTGATAAAATTTAGTTTCTTATTTTTTCTTGTGATTAATGCTGTCTTGTATTTTATGGTCAATACTAGGCTACTATCTTGCACAAAAATACCTAACTCAAGTTCATAAAGTCACATCATTATAAGAAGTTTTATAATTTTATTGTCTAAATCCGATATAAATATTATCCCTCATCATCGGGTATGTATGATATGAAAGGCAATCGGAGTTAATGTTTGCAATATAATTATTTAACTATTCCATTGTATGAGTTACTTTTCTCTCATTACCAGGACCAAATACTCAACACCCATAGTTAAAGGGAAAGGATTTGTTTTTCTCACAGTTTGTAAAGGTTTCAGTCCATAATTGGCTGGCTCCAAGGCAGAGTGGCATGGCAGAGGAGAAACAGTTCTTTGCACTCAGAAGACAGCAAAAGCAAAAAGAGAACCTTAAGGACGTCATTCTGTCCCTTTTATCTGATCCAGATTACCAGGATTAGGGTGGTGCCAGATCAATCAGTGTACTTGTTTAGTGATCACATGCCCTTGACCCCAGCATCACACTCTAGATTTAGCCACCTATGAAAAAGCCACCGATGACCGCATGAGGTTTTGGTGAGGGGAACATCTAGACCCAAACCATAACATGCATTAAAATTTGAGATTTTTCTTTCTTCAGAAATTCATGTTGGTGCTTTTTAAAAGTAAATGGAGTACATACATTGGAAAATTTTTGAAATTTCCTTTGAGTTTCAAAGATCTATGTATCTATTCCTTGATCTGGTTACATTTTTTAAGTATCTTAAAATAATATGTTATAATCAGTTACTGTGATTTAAACTAATACTCAATTCAGAGGGCAAACATAGATCCCAGAAAAACATTGATCCACAGATTCTGACATTCATATATCTATCCCTTTTCTTCTCTATAATAGTTTTGGAAATTCTCCAAGGGTTATAACTAAAGAAATATATATTAAACTTTATTATTATGTATTTATCATTTGCATTTTCGCTAAATGATTAGTTTTCTGTACACCCACTTGCTGACTTTCTTGAGCCTGTGTTGTACTTATATTAATTGTTACATCAGAAACGTATAAAGAAGATTTGAGCTTTGAATTTAATTGCAAAAACTTGCAGAGAATTTTGAAGTGTATGAAAAATAAGACCTAACTGCGAGCTACTTAGTATAACATGAACCAACATTCAAATTCTAGGAGAGAATATTATGAGCAAATGTAGGATCATAGTTTCAAGTCGGCCTGCAAATTCTCTGCAACTAGCCTATTGAAAAATAGAGTTTAATTATCCTTCACTCAAATATATACCAGCTTTAGTATCCTCAGACTGTTAAATAGAACTCACAGAAGGAAATATGCCTGACTTTTGATGCTAATGTAAAAGCGACCTGATTCTTACTCTTGGGGTGTTTGTCTTGACATATTGGGAAGCCAAAAATTTTGCCACAAATCTTTGTAGAGGACTGCAGTCTCCTGCACAGTGTATGACACAAGCCTGAGAAAAAAACTAAAAGACAAAACTAAGAGATATAGAAAGTAGGGAGCCAGGATGACTATTGCCAGTGCAACCAACAAAGGTACTCGGCCGTCTAAGCCACTGATGTTTATTGGTAATCAATTGGGCCAGTGGCGAACTATGTTCAAGCATGCACAGTTGTGCAGTTTCTATGGAAACTAATGGAGACAAGCCCATAAAGGAAAAGACATTCTCAAATTAGGAACAGAATAGACAAAAAATATATGGTTGCACTTAGAATATTGCCCTTCTAGTTAAGAAAGTTTTCATTGTGGGAATGGAATTTGGGTGTGAATTATTCTGATCTTGGCATGTAGACTTCAGGTGGACTCCTTTCTCAAAGCAAACCAAATTGTGGGGTTATCTCTTCACAGTCTGCACTGCTATGGCCTGCTGTGTGGGCATAATCAATATTGCAGTCTCTCCCACATTGACAAAGTCATAATTTTGCTATAAGGAACCCAAACTACATAGACTCAATGGCATCTAACCTGATAGGGTTAATAACATATAGCCAACACCAATCAGGAGATATGTAAATGAAACAGCCTTCATATAATTCCATTATGCACCACTTCAAAATGCAGCGTCTTCATGTTATGCTGAATTGAGTATTTGTAAGCACTGCTCTCAAAGCAATACTCCCAAATCAAATAGCTGATTTTTGACCTTTGTATAAAATGTACTTTTCTCTAAACATTGTTCATCAGCAATACATCATACCCGTAATAGATTTAGTTATCAACTTTGCTGCTTTAATAAAACATTTAAAGCCGATTGAAGAGGCCTGAGTCATTGTGCAATTTGGAAAAATATTAAGGGAAATATTAGCAAGAGCCTAAAAAACCTCAAAGAAACTCATTGTGGGAGCTTGTTGGCATTTCAGGAGGACACCAGTGACAGATTCAAGGAGTGTGAGAGAAATGTAATTGGTAAGTGGAAAGTTTAATGATACTGTAACCTTTGTTAACATGAAAAATAGGAACAATGAACTTGATGATCTAATTAAAATATTTCGGTGTAAAAGTTTCTATGGGGTTCTTCTAGCTGTTCATATTAAAATTTGAAGTGATAGTGTAGAAATAAAACCTTTATATATTAATTTCACATAAGGAAATGAGAAATTCTCAGATTGTGGGAAGATATCCATTGTCAAATAAATTTTCAAAATAAAGCCTTTTGTTACACATAGCATCTCTGTTTGAAAAATTATTCTAAAAATTGAATATGCTTTGCAAAAAGATAAATTTCAGAGTATTATTAAGAAAAAATAATCTAAAGAAGACAATAGGAAGTTTGATTATAAAACCCTCTGTAGAGACCACAAAATTATTTATTATGGTGCATTAAGTGGGTTATAGTCCTTCTAAGCATATTAACATTATGCCTTATTGATCTCCTTTATTAAATAATAGGTCCTCTAAAACTCCACAGGACTTTCTCCATAACAGCCTTACAGGAAGCCAGAGAGCTGAGATTACCTCGATGTGTTTTGTGAGAGTGGCTTTTATCTAATAGGATGAATACAATTATAACTCAATGGCAATCTATAAAAATTCCAAGTCTAACTATTGGCATAAATTCTACCAGTGTGGACTAAGGGACCATGGCAGAAAGCAGAAAAGCAATTGGAACCTAGAGTAGAAAAGCAAGATGCATACTATAAAAATGTTCAGTTGTAAATAGCAACCATTTCTAATGGAAAAGAAATAATAACAGATAAGATAATAAGAATGGAAAAGAATGATTCTTACATAGAAGAATTAAGAATCTCGAATCTGGGTGCTGTGACAAGAGGACAGAGTGCTGCTTAAGAGGCTGGCAGCAGATTCTTGGCTGGATTTCAAATTTGCTGCAAATATGCAATCTTACACGCCTTGCTTCATTTCTTTTAAATATGAAAGTCTGCAGCAGTTCTCCTAAACCAGGCTCACTGATAGTCTCTGTAGATTATTTTCATGGAGGGCCGATTGGTAGTGATAATGTAAATATATTTTTCTTTGTAATGTAGAGGTCTTCAGATACAAGGGAATTATCTTCAAAAAGCTGTGCTGCCTGAGAAGGCTTAGCCAAATCTGAACCTAATTTAGGTAAAAGCCATTGAACTTCAAGATATGCATAAATCGATAAAAACTGGTTTTCAGGAGGTCTGGAGGAAGAATATTTACATGTTATTTATCCATTTATAAATAGATACATATTATAGTGATTTTAAAACATATGAACAAATTTTATACTTCTTCCATTAAAATGTGATTAATTTTGTTCACTTTGCCTGTGGCTTGGCTTTAATGATTATTTTTAGTACATTTATAGTACATTTTAGTATATTTATACCTAATACAATTATGATGATATTCATCATTAGGAACTTGTACCTTTTATGATAAATCTTGGTTCTTATTTTTTCCCCATACCCCTGCCCTTCCTTCAACCCCTCCAACCCATCTATTTATAAAGACTGTTTGCATTTTTTCTTTTCTCATATTTATTCCTTTCCCTCTTTCCTTTCCCCCATCCCTTTTCCCTTGGGACCTTTTCTTCCCTATTGGACCTATTTTGCATTATCTATTATACATTTTGCTCCTTATTTACACTTTCAGTTTTTCACACCAGAGACACTATTTGATATTTACATGTGTGTGTCCTATTTATTTCACTTAAGTGCTTACCCTTCTCCACCGTTGGTGGAAGTACAGACTGGTGCAACCACAGTGGAAATCAATATGGAGATACTTCAAAGAGCCAGGATTTTAGATCCCTGCATGGTGGTACACACCTGTAATCCCAGCACTCAGGAGGCTGAGGCAGGGGGATCGCTGTGAGTTTGAGACCAGCCTGGGCTACATAGTGCATTCCAGATCAGTCTCAATTACATAGTGAGATCCTGTCTCAAAAAACAAAACAAAACAAATAAACAAAACTAGGATGAGAGGTCTCATTTGACCCAGCTCTTCCCCTACTGGGTATCTTCCCAAAAGAACTAATGATTTATTTTTAATTAGTCAAATGTCACAGAAATGATCATTCGTGCATTTCAAAGTTGGCTTAAAAAAAGCAGTGCTGACTTTCCTCTGAGGAAACAACCTTTGTACCAATCTACAATGTTTTGAGAATGTTAAATAAGGGACTAGGGAGATAGTCAGTAGTACAGCACTTGGATAAAATGTCCAAGGCCCTGGGTTTGATCTCCCGCAGAATGCTAAGGCATTGTTGAGAGGTCCAGTTATATGGTTTGATTGATATCTCCTCCACTTATTATCCCACACATCTACCAACACCAGTCATGAATCATACGATTCTCTTCAATACTTGGCTGCCATCTTGAACAAATTAAAGGTACGGAAAGTTCTAGATAGTGGCTACATATCTATTTATCTAAAAGTACCATTGCTTGTAAGAGAAGAAAATTCAGTCAAAAAAGTGTGTAAAATGACATGGCCACATATTTCTGCTGCATAAATTAATGATGTCTTATGAAGGAGAGTAGATCAGCTCTTGAGAAAGTGTAAATTCTTCTCTTTTATACATCTGTGTTCATTTCAGTGGAAGTTTAACTCAGCAGCAAACTGAATTCATATTTTGAATGACTGAAGAAGATTCACAAATATACTTTGTAAAAATCTGTTTTACCTTATACTATTCAAAACTTTTACCATATACTATAACTCAAAATTGAAAGTACACTGTAATTATGCAACATAGAGATTAAAATCATGGCCATACATAAATAAGTCCTATATTACAGAAATAATCAGAATCTAAGGATTTATTGACCTGAAAAATAATAATTAACTGCAAGTAATAATTAGCAAGGCAAATAAAGAATTATCATCTTTTCTGTCTAATTGAGGGAAATATCCAGAAGGATGCAAGAGTCAAAACACAAAGAAATGAAAATACTGAGAATTTTTTTTCTTGTAAATCATAGAAGAACCTTTCATCTTTTTGATGAAAGGAAAAAGAGACAACCATCAGCAAAGTTTTCTACATCTTCTGTGTGTTAAGATACATTACTCTGTCCAAAATAAATATGAATATTGCCAACAAAATAACATCTTTTAAACAATGTCTATACTTCCTCTTCCACCTCCTGTCTTTAATTTATGCTGTTCACTTCTTTTTTTATTGCCGTTTTCAGCTTGTTTGGTGATGTATCACATATATTGTATAGCTAAAATGATTCATATAGATATGATGTCACAGACATTTTAAAATTTAAATCTTTCACTTTCTTGAAAATTTCATTTGCTGTTATTATTGATTAATGAAATGTTGATGCATTTCAGGGTTGTCTAAAAATTGTGTCCTTTTGTTCAAAGAAATTTTTACTATGAAGAAGGAAACTTGACTGCCTTATATAAAAGGCACACAGGTTTCATAATATGAGGAAAATTAAAAATATTATGCTAAAATAAAGAGTCTACTTGTTTCCAAATCTCTAAGCCTCTCCAGACCTGATTTTACACTGGAAACCCATCAGCTTCCCTGTACTGACTTTTCTTCCTTCTAAGGGTATGTAGAATTTTCATTAATTTGGGAAATGCTGTAAAGATAAACTTATTTATTACTCTATATTTCTGTTAATATGCTGCATTTCAAATTCTTTAGACTCAGACACTTCAAAGAAGGAAGGACCAATTTAAAAAAACTGCTGAATTTGAAAGCAAAAAACATAGTCATTAGCAAACAGAAATGAGTTTATTTACTCAGGACCCTTGATTTCTTCCTGTTGTTCCTTAGCTTCCCTTCCCTGATTTCTATATCTATCGTGTTTCCTTTCTCTGAAATCATCTTATGCATTTAATGGTCCAGACTGGGCAATCAATGCTGATTGAAATCAGCTTCAAATGGATACAAGAGGTCTACTGCTGCTCCAGAGACCAGCTGTGAAAATCTCAGAAAAAAACAGCTCTCAGCTTTTTCCTTAATGATATATTTTCACATTTCCTTAAGCTTACTTCTGCTATAATGTTCCAGGAGCCACTTGTATCTTAGAAAAGACATCCCTGGATAAATCACCAAAGGTTGTAACTTCAAATCTGACTACACCCAGATGATGTTTGACAAAATTATCCCTTGGTTATTTTTCTCTTAGAAATGATTTTGAGAGATACAAGGAAAGATGCCTGCCATTTTGGTTGTTGTTATGAGTATGTGGTTTTCAGTGCAAAAGAACGGGAAAGAATGTGTTTTTGTCCTGCTGTAATAGAGTGGAGCAGAGTAAATCTTTTCCTTTCTCAGTGTAAAAGGAAAGAACTAGCTGACTAGATTATTTTCTTTCAAGTCAGTTAGACTCTGAAAAAAATACATATATCTATATGACAGATACAAAATATAATCTATATTACATTTAAATATAACATTATTTTATATAATACGTAACATAAATATATAAAATATTGACATATAATTATATATGTATGCATAAAATATATGAATATACATAATAATTTAGGCTCTGGTAAAGTAACATCTCCTGAAAGGAAGTCTTGATAAGAGAAATACCCTGATATATTTCAACAGGTTTGCATTTAATTTTTTGTTCCTACACACTGGAGGATTTCCTGATATTAACTGTGAGACTCTGCTCAAGTTGCTACAGGTGAAACTTGAAAAAGTAAGGGGGTGTTGTGTAACCACAACTTCTGGGCTATTTAAGGATCAGTGCTATCCACACTGAGCACACAGTAATTCTTCAATACCCCTTTAAGATTTTCTACACACAGCATTCATTTTTTGGAGGTTCTGCTCCACAGTTGAGATTGTGCTTTACCTAATTAATATGAACAGCATTCATTTACCAATGACCGTAGAGGCTGGGTTAGAAGAGGTAATCTTACAGCAGAATGGAAGAAAGTTAATGGCAAAACTTGGGCATAGTATTTCCAACTGTGCAGCAAAGAAGTGTTGTGAAAGCAGAATTTGACGAATATCAAATCCTGTTTAGTAGGAGAAAAATGAACTCAAGCTATGAAAAAGAATGTTGAGAACAATATGCACAGATCTTAAAATTCTTGAAAGAATTGGTTTGGGGTTTATGTTTCTTTAGCTCAAAGATTTCCATTTTTAATTATCTTTTTCTTTTTGCTGAATCTCTAATTTTAGTTTTTTTGTTTGTTTCTTTTGTTTTGTTTTGGTTTGGCTTGGTTTTGCTGTTTAGTTTCATTGTTTCCTTTATCTTGAGCTTGTTTAGCTTACTGGATAGCTTTATTTTACTTTATTTTGAGTACTTTTTCAATGAGTCTATCAATTTCCTCTTCTTTGAGTTATTTCTCTGAAGATTTACTGCATTTCTTTGGAAATACCATGATCATTTTGCTTTCATTCTTTTTTTTTTCCCCCTAACTGATATTTGTGCATCTGGAAAATCATTGCATTAACTAAATTTTTAGGTGTTTTTTTATTAAACTAATTATCCTGGTGATGTGTCCTTCCTGTTCGTTAAGTTGGCTCCATAGACTTTTGTTCTGTGCTGCTGTACTGACCAATACATAGCTTTTTCAACTGTCACAGGGTTGGTGATGCTTGTGATATCCAGTCATACAGGTAGAAGTGGTTTGTATGATTCCTCTATAAGGTAAAATGCGGCTCTCTTAGGCACAGTGGTTTTGACGGTGGCTCATGGTGTGGTGTGTGAAGCTGTGGGAGCAGGGAAACTGTCAGATTGCCAGGTAGCCTGAGAGCAGGGCCGTTCTGCAAGCTGAGCAGGATAAACTCTCAGCAGCAGACGTGGGCCACCTGTCAGCCTGTGTGAGGGTGGGATTGCTCTGGTGAAGTAGATAGTCATGGCACTATTTCCCCAAAGTGGTCATTTATTTTTTATTGGTGTCTGCAAGCCAGACAGTGAAGCTGGACATGTAGGTCCAGCCAAAGCACCTGGCTCTGTCTAAGGGGTTTGTTTGTAAGCCTTTCTGAAGGATATGTGAGTCAGGGCAGTCAAGATGGCCACTCAGGTGTTTTCTGGAGAAAAGTGGCTGAGTAGGACTAGCCAGAGACTTCTCAGGGCACAGGAGTTTGTCTGGGCCATTTTCTCATTTGTAAAGCCCCAGGGAATGAGAATATGACCACCCAACAGCTCCCCTTTTGCTTTGGAGGACAAAGCAGTTCAATATAGGCTATCTGGTGGTTTCCTGTAACCACAAGAATATGGGCATGAATGTCTGCTAGGGACGTGGGGACTAAGATGGCAAAGCCCCTGGTGTCTAGCTGCTCTTTCACTTTGCAAGAGCTCAGATGAGTGGGTTATAAAGGTGATGTACCGCAGAAACCTGGGTGAGAGTGGGCACAGTATGGGCTAGCCTACATGGTGGGAACACATGATAATATGGATATCTCGGTTAAGGCCACAAGCTTCTCCAGCAACAAACTTTACAATGCCTGTATTATTAGTTGCAACTTCTATGAATCGCATGCTTATTTTATCCAATGTGTTGGTGTCCTTGGCTCGGTGCTAATCTGAACTGTGGAGTAAGGATGGCGGGTTCTGCATGCTGTGATTCCTCCTAAGGCCATCTTGGGTCCCATGCATGGCTCACACAATCCCACTTCCCTGTAGAGCTCTGCTTGGTACTCTCCAGCTGAATAGTATTTGTTCTTTTTAGTTATGTTTCGCAAGAGCACGCATGAGTGTGTGTATGTGTGTGTGTGTGTGTGTGTGCACGTGTGTGTGTGGAAAACAGTATTCCAAACAGTTCTAGTCAGCAATTTTACTTTATGCGTTTATGAAACATTTTTAACTCTCTACTGCTTTAAATGCTTTGCACAACTGATTTAATTTGGCTACTCTAGCTTTATTTTTTGGATTTTTATTACATATATTTGCAATACACAATGATTATATTATATTCACTGTAGAGAGTAGGTATATGTACATAACACATTTTAATTCTTTTCTATCCCCTTCTGCTTCCTTAAAATAGCCTATAGCCAGCCTTAGCCTAACACACGTAATTAATAAGGACACATGTAATTAGCTTTCTGCTGGTCTGCTTACGACTTTGGACAGAAGACATAGGAAGAAAAGTTATATAAATGTGGGAGAAGTTCAAGCCTGGCTGGGCCAGGTGCTCTGCACTCCTGTCTCCTGAGCTAACTCAGAGACCTTGCTAAGGCTGAGCTAAGTGCATAGATGCTGGGTTCAACAAACTACAACTATGACTCCTTCACCTTGCCCAAGAAAAATCACTCTGCCCTGTCTGGCCAATAAGATATCACCAAACGTTAAATGCTCCTCCCCCATGGTTCCCTATACAAGCCTGTGCATTTCCTGAATAAAGCAGAAACTTCCAGTAACCTCCCCGGAGTCTGCTTGGTGATTCTGTGCCTTGCCCTCCCAGTCTGAGCTCCATAACCTCGTTCCAGGAGCAGGCTTGAGAAAGACAATATATGAAGAACATACTGTTTTTTGTTTAAAGAGGTAATCTCAGATGTGATTCAGTGAGGCATTCCAGTCAGCAATAATAATTTGAATTGTTTCTAGTATTGTATTAATTAAAACAACGGAGTTTTTCTACTATATTAAACTCTAACGCAAGGTCTACTGAGGTTCAGTGTAAGTACTAGTTCTTTGTTATATAGTCTAATTCACAAGGCATTTGCAAAAGTAGATATTAATAATGTTATAGTTTCTGAGTAGCATGTGGCAGGCTGTAATTGTGCTACAGATCATAAAGGAGCATTAAACACAATCTTTCCTTAGCATCCTTCCTTTGAAATGTATTTCCTTTCTTTTAATTATGTGTTTTTAGGACTTATCATGATATGATCCAACCTGGTTTTTTATCACTTAGTTATAAGTGAAGAATAACAAAAAAAAAATGGATTTCAGATCTTTCTATGGTCATGAGAATTTAAACATTGAACTTGTTGATATATTTTAAGTTTGGAAAATTATTCAAAAATAAAATCACAGTATTATTTCTACTTATGTTAACTATCTGTGTTACTTGACAATTGAAATTGCCATATATCATATCCAATATTTCTAAGTTCTTTCAAAAATAATCATGTCACATAGGTGACAAATGTAAATACAAGGTTCAACATTGTTATATAACTGAAATGAGACTACATACATAATAATTTCACTTTAATCTCAGAGAAAAAGCTAACTAGTTAGTTATGAACTAACATCTTTCCTTAAATTAATGGCTCTACCTACTTTTTTAATGCAGCTCATTAAGTTTATGCTTTTTTATATTCATTACAGTACCACCTTGTGAATTTTGTGTTATTTTTCTTTGTGATCATCCTATAAATAATTTGATAGATGAGAAGGATACAACTAATTTTCCTAAGTATAAAAGTCCTGCAAATCACTGTTCCAACAATTTAATCTTGAAAATACTTTCTGCTAGTGATTAAATGATTTATGCAGGCTTAAGATACTACATTACAGATCCATAACAAAACACAATAGACTTTGTCTTAAACAATAAAAATTAAACTTAAACTTACTTTACCATGTGGATACCAACTTTCTCACTGAGTGTTTACATGATGTTTCCTAAATTCTTTGGC
>NW_022900915.1:28563102-28580689 GCF_012274545.1 Fukomys damarensis | reverse complement strand
GGGGAGAGAGAGAGAGAGACATCCTGCTATTGGTCTCCTACACATATATTAATACTAGAGGACACAATTCCAGCTTACAACATATTTTTCCCCAGAGACTCTTCAAATTTTTGTGCTTTTTATAAGCAAATATGTTCTTTAATCCCAGTAGCTCCAAATGTTTTAACTTTCTGCATCAACTATAACATCTGAAGTCCAAAGTGTCATGAAATTGTTACCAATATTACCTAACTCAGAAAGGGTTATGATTGAAATATTATTTATAGATATGGTAAGAATTTTCCAAATTTTTCAACTTCTGGTTTCTTAAAAAGAAAACATACATAATTCCAGGATTCAGTGGTGCAAGCTAGATATCCCTTTAAAAAGGGAAAGAACGGGGAAAATCTAAGACAGGACACACTGAAGCGAGCCTGAAGCCTGGCAGGGAAAACATTAAATCTTCCACTCCATGCTGTTTGTTATCTGGGAACCATTAGAGTGGGTTATGGCTTCGCAATGGCTTAGGCAGTGCTACATTTCCAGCTTTGCTTCTTGTACCTCCCACATCTACTTTCTTGACCAGGTTTTTACACACAGCCATCTGCTTCTGTCCACAGGCATTTCAAGTTCTCATCTTCTCTAGATTTCCAAGGCGTCCATCACACTATCACACTTCCGTATCCCTTGCCCTCTCAGGGTCTGTGGACCCACAAATATACCAGGCTCTTCCTGCCCATCACGTTAACCTTTGAAGCTCCTGGGGAAGACTCCATGACTTTGGAATTCTTGTTCTCAGCAAGGCTGCAAAATGTCCACCGTAATACGGATAATGCCAAGGACTGATGTGGGGCACGTTACATCCAGGCCCAGTGGAACTGTGGATTCAGTGGCCTCTGAGTATCGCAAGAGATGGAGGCAAGGAAGAGAATGCTGGGAAACTGATAACTCAGATGGTCATGGGCCACTAGGCCCCTCTTTGGAGATCTCCTCTAAATAGACTCTGTGCTGAAAATATGTTAGAAAAATTTTTATTTCTATATTTCTGCACTTATATTGAGTGAGGTATTTTGGCACATCCTGTCCTTTTAAGGCATATTTCTTATTGCACTTGTACAAAGTGTTTAACATATTTTACAGTATCAATAAACTCACCCTCCTTTGAAACTTCACTGTGATCCTATTCTGACCAAACTGCAAGCTTTTCAGATCTTTCTGCTCAGTTACTTTTCAATCCTCATTTTCCTCCTACTAAAAGTATCCATTAATGCCCATTCTACTCTCTGGCCATAGTACCACCTGGAAATTTACTCCAGCAGATTAACTAGTGCACTGCTATTAAATTTAAATTCACATAAAGTTTGATGGAAGGGCATAAAAGAGGCAAGTTCTTTGCCATGATGTAATGTGGGTGGCTGCTAGCACAATTGTCAATAGGGTCCTTATGAGAATAACTTTTATTGTCTACTTTCCATCAGTATTGTGGCTTTTGGAGTTTTTACCAGCATCACTTACTTTGTTCTAGCATCAATTGTACCCTTACAGATTTGACTAGTAGCTAGAAACTAGTTTATTCTTCTAACACATTCTAAATTTCTCCAGGAAACCAGTTGTAAAGTTATACTGTCATGTAATATATTACCATATATTATCAGGGCAGTGATCCTGCTCTCAATATCAATTTTCTGTTTTAATTTTGCATTACTTTAACAAAATTCCTGATACAATCAATTTTATTAAACAGAAAAGTTTACTTTCTCTTACAATTTTGGAGATTTCTATCCATGCTTGGTTGGTTCCACTGGTTTTAAGCCTATATGATGCAGTAAAGTCACAGGAAGAAGAATCTACCCATGTAATGACAGCCAAGAAGAAAAAAAAAACAGAAATAAGGAGCAAAAAAAAAATCTTACAATGTTCTTCAAGGACAAGCCAACAAAGACCTATGATTTCCTACTAAATCCCAACTGTTAACTTTTACATCACCAATAAAAGTATTGTTGGTAACAACATTTTACTATATGAGCCTTTTGGAAACATTCTGATCTCCTTTTATGCACATAGCTTCCTAAATATGGAATTGTTTTTCATAGAAACGATACACTGGATTTGATATAATTTAACATTTCTTATTTTGGACATTGAGTATACAATCCTTGAATAAATGTCCACAACCAAAATTTCAGTTGCTCTACTGGTTTGATTACATACAAAATTATAAATGGATCAAAATCTTAACATATACACTCAATTTTCTTGAAATGATATATTCACTGTCATATTTGTCTTTCTTTATCAAAACAAATTGAAATTCTAAAATAATTGTAAAATATTCCATCTTCTCTGCAAAGGGTTTTTAGGGACAATGAAGAGTGCAGAATACGTTCAGAATCTGGCATTACATTCGTTGAAGAAATTCTTAATTGTGAAGAGAAGGCATTGAGCTCAATAAAAACAATTTTGTTTGCAACAACTTTTTTTAATTGACAAAATTTCTTTAAAAATTTTTAGATGGTTATGAAATAAATGTAGAAAATGGTCAAGACATAACACACTTTGACAGTGAAGAATTATTATCCACACATTTTTAGGTTTAGCATTCTTCATTTTATTCATCATATGTCAAACACCTCAAATCTTCTATTCAGAGATGAGGAAAGTTGGGACACTAAGTATGGAAAGCTGTTTGAAAGTAAATACAGTATAATAGGATGGTAAAAACTCTTCAAGTTTTCTGATTCTTATGCACATAAGAATAAGAAGTTTTGTTCAATGTGCTCTAAAACTAGCTTATTTTAAAATATATCTTAATGATGTTACCACTTTCCAGGTTTACCCCTTAGAGGATAAATTAAAATTATATTATCTGGGATAAACATAAATTTCAGAAAAATACTTTTAGTAACTTCTTATTAATTTGAAACAAGATTCACATGGCACTGTTGTTTTACTCTAGAATTATAAAATCTGAAGATTTACATTAAAAATAATCATTTAGGTTTGGGGATAAAGCACACAGGCAGAGAAGCTACCTAGCATGTCTAAGACTTCTTTGATCTTCAGCATGGAAAAATAAAAATAAATAAGTGAATAAAGTTATACTTCTAGTATATTATAAGCATCAAAGAAAAAAGAAATGTATTTTTCTAAACTCAAAATATACGTGATTCAAAAAATCAGTACTTCTTGTTATAGTCAGCTGTGCTATAATTCTTGTTTTGAAAATAGAATTTGTATAATACAATTTTCATATAAAGGATAATTTAAATACAACTTGAATGCATTTGGTTAGGTGTAATTTCCTTAGGAGAAATGATTGGATTGCAGAAAATAGCACCAACCTGAACCCAACAATACAATAAGACACAAACACCCACGTCTACCAGCTTCCTGCCAGTATTAGGACCTACACATCTGATGTTACAATTTTCAGTCCATTTTCACATGACCCTACTTAGAGCACTTTGTAATAACTTAACAGTTTCAACCCTGCCAAGTTCCATTCTATAGTGAAACCTCAGCTGTTTCGTAAGGTAAAGTTACGCAGTATTTATTTAATTCTTAAACATTTAACTTAAAACAATCTGCCATTTTAGTTTCATTCCTGTTTTCTTCTCTGTCTGGAATACTTTATTTCTTGAACTTTCTTAGGCAGTAATTTTTGGAACGTGGATATAGGATAATCGGAGAACTGTCTTGGGTACCTAATGAATTAAATATGCAGCACCTGTGTTTGCTTGAAAGCGACTGAGGAGTAAGGAAGAGTAAAACTGATATTTTATCAACAAATTTTTGCAGATTCGAATTGGTGAAACTCTTAGACTAAATTTAATATATAAAATAAAATATACAACATGTATAGGTATTTTATATTATTAAAATTCTTTATTCCTTATAAATGTGTATATATTCTTTATTCTTAATTATATATTTGTCAGTAAATGCATACGTAGTGCATTCATTCAGTTCACAAATGTCATTGTGCCATTTAGATTAGTCTAATATCTGAGTTTAATATTTCTGTCTCCAATATTAAAAGCTGCAATAAAACTATTCTAAAACCTCTAGTTAAAAATGACAGTAATTGGGCTGGGGATTTAGCACTGTGGTTCTGCCACCTGCCTTGCAAGCACAAGGATCGGAGTTCCATCCCTAGTACCAAAATAAACAAATAAATAAAAATGACAGTAATTCATTGTTTTCATTGGTTTGGGAATTAGTTGGATGTTTGCTCTGTTGCTTTGCCTGCATTTATCATAGGTCTGAGTAAGCTAGAGTTTGTTCTCCAGACTGTCACAATCCAAGACACTAGCCAGATTTGTGTATAATATGCATATTTTTGTGGGGGTGCCCGGGATCAAACTCGGGTCCTTGAGCTTGAAAGGCAGGCAGCGGAAGCACTAAGCCAAATCCCTGGCCCTGTGTATAATATATTTTTTTAATTGAGTTTATTGGTACATTCTAGGTATACAGTACAGCTATATTCATTATTGGGATCTTGTACCTTTACATGACAGGTCTTGGTTCTCATTTTTTTCCCTTGTCCCTGCCCTCCCTTCACCCGCTCCTTCCCTCCCTGTTTACAAACACTTTATTTCCATTTTTTCATTTTCTCATATTTTTCTCTTTTCCCTTATTCTCTTTCCCCTACCCTTCCCACTTTCTCTACAGCTTTAGCCCTTTTCTTCCTATTTCACATTGTTAATTATCTCATTAGGATCTTATGTACTATTACAGTTTTTCACACCAGAAAAACTATTCGGTATTTACACATGTGTGACTTATTTATTTCACTTAGGAGTATATCCTCAAAATGTATCCATTTTCCTATGAATGAATCTAATTTCTCATTCTTTATTGCTGAGTAGTACACCCCACAAAGAGTGTATAATATTTTTAATGTGAGGCTCCAAGAGATGACATGCCAAAGCTACAAGTCATTATAGAGCCTGATTCCAGTCAATAGGCCTTCAATTGTGCTGCGATACTTCAGTCAAAACCAGGCAGAAGGCCAAACTAGATTCAAGGGAATGTTAAGAAGACTCCATTTCTTCCATTGGGCATTGTCAAGTTTCTGTATATAGGAAAGAATTAGAGAGAAATATGTTCAAATATTTTGAAAAAAAAATCTTCCATAAAATGAATTTCTAAGTGCATACCAAGATAAAATTGTAATAGTGCTCAAAAAGCATAGAACTAGAAGGAAAGATCGCTATATATAAAGTGAGCTTTGAGTTACATGGTTAACAAACAAAAAGAAGAGAGAATAATGAGCATCTAACTCAGATTGAAGTTTCCTCAAAGTATGATGTCAAAGAATTAATTGGCAAGGGATAAAATAGTTTAAGTAGAAAACTATATTTCAACAAAACATGTGACATTTGGTAAGCATGCAAGAAACACGATGTGTATTTAGTAATAAAACTGTTTTTCTGTTCATTAATATGGAAGAGAAATGAAGTTTTAAAGGTATATTATAGTAATTTTCATTAGGTAGAATGTGAAAGTTAACCACAATGATAAAAAAGATCCTTGAAAATTCCTGATCATTAGGATATGTGAATAAAAACATGATATAAATAAACAGATGGAGGGTTTCATTAGACAGATTAAAGTTTTTTGGTTGTGACAGTCTGAGATGACTTTTCAAAAAATTCAACTACCTTAAATAATATGTAAATTTAATCACTTGTAAAACAAAACATAATGGCATAGATTTCGAATTCCTTTTACCCCCAAATTATGTCAGTTATCCCTTCTTTATATATGAATTGTACACTACACTAGATATATTTGTTAGTACAAATGAGTGTCTGTAATAGTACCATATTTCTTGTATACATTTTGTGAGAAAGCATTCCACCATATTCTCTGAATAATATCCTCAGGTTTCCATTGATTGAATTGAAGTAAGCCAGGTACACCATACTTTGCATAGCTTTGATTAAGGTCACTTCCTGTGGATTAAAAAAAAAAAGAAAAAATTACTAAATCATGGACAAGTGGACAAATGAGAAGGCACACTCTGATTCTGACAGAGAAAAGAAACAAAGGGAAATGAAATAACCTAAACACTCAGGGTACTACTCAGCTCTGGAATAACTCAAGCATTGTAATTTTCATACAACTTCAATCACTGAATAAATGAATGAGACCTATCAATAAGTCTAAAAGGCATTTTGACAAGTAGAATAGAAAACTGAAATTAATAAATGAGTGATAGAAAATATAGATTTCAGAAAAATAATATTATTAGGCATAAAAAACATAATTTCATAATGGGAAGCAAAGGTTTACTTATCCAGAGATGATAGCAGTTCTATACTTGTTTGCTAAAAAATTCATGAAACAAAAATTATAGAACTGCAAAAAGAATAAATCCACGAGCATAGTTGGAAATTGTAACATTCCCTTGTCAATATTAGAAATTGTATACAAACAGAATTCAGATACTCGAAGTACTTGTCATTTTTTAATACAGTGAAAGAAATTTCAAAAATCTTAGAAGAGTTTGACAAAAAACTCAACAGACTTGTTTTCGGGACAAAATTGGAAGCACATTTCTCTTCCTCAAATTTTAGTACTTTATTCACAAATAGCCCTTTGTACAATATTACAATGATTTCAGAACAAACACACACCAATATATTATAACAAATGTAACATATAACTATTGTTTTAATAATGTGATTATAAAACCAAAAAATCAGAGTGTTGAAACTAGAAATATACAACACAAAGACTCCTCTCAATAAATGACTAGTGCCTACCCCCACCTAGCCACAGTGCTGGGAGAACATACTGATATTGTTTTTTCTGTCAGGCAATTTTATGCCTCTTTTCTTATTCAAACCTTCAGTTTTGGAATAAGATAATCTTTGTTTAGATAAATCGTTCCATTTTAATGTGAAATTCTTAAAGTTTAATTTCTCATATGACTTTGTACTTCCTACTCTAGCCCAAATTTACATAAAAATGATCATATATTTGTTCTAAGAGCTTGTAAGGTATCCCTGGATATGGCATTTGCTGTAGTCTTTGTAACAAACAATAATGTAAACATTACTGTCTTACTAACTAATGAAGGATACTACTGACAAACAAAAATTATGGATATTTACAGTATGCAGTACTATGTTTTGATATACATTGTAAAATAACCACAATTAAACTAAGATAAATACCTGACCTAAAATTTTACTCAACTCTGAAACAGTTTAAAAGAAACAGAACAGTAATTCCAATATAGAGTTATCAATAAGTACTTTAATTGAGTCATGATGTTAAATCTAAGTATTGGAATAATGAAAGAGATATCAGAATATATATTTGTGAGCAGTTTTCATATTATTAGCTATGGATTTTTTTAAAGAAAAAATGCAAATACTTTATTTCCATTTTTCATATTCTCATATATTTTACTTTTCCCTTATTTCCTTTCCCCCACCCTTCCCACTTCCCCTACACCTTTAGCCCTTTTCTCCCTATTTCACATTGTCCATTATACCATTAGGATCTTATGTACAATTATAGTTTTTCACAAAGGGAGGGCAAGGGTAAGGGGAAAAACTGAGAACCAAGACCTGTCATGTAAAGGCACAAGATACCAGTAATGAATGAAACTTTACTGTATACCCAAAATGTACCAATAAACTCAATGAGATTAAAAAAAAGAATAACTCCGTGAGAGTTGGAGCGGTGGTGAAGATAAACTGAAAAAAAAATGCACCAATAATTTCTCTATTTTATATTTATATCTAGTAGTGCATTACCAAGAATTACTTTCTTTACTAGATCATTAGATTATAACTCCTTCAACGCTGAAATGGTAATGTGAGTACTTACTAATTTAATTAGGTAGGGTGGTTTTTTTTAGATAATATTGAGACTTTTGCGTATATAATTTCCTTTACAAAATGGCTATATTCAGTGGACTGAAGGGAAAAAAATCATTGTATGGTATGAAAATGAAAGTAATTTTATTATACAGAGTGCAGAATTTAATTAGATTTGCAATAGGTATAATTTATTTAAATACTGGCTTCTCATTCTTGACTTTAATTAAGAACCTGAAAAATGAAATACTATATTTCATTAGTAGAGAAAAATAAAGACTTGCCTATTAAGATTCCTTTTCCTGGATCAATACATAGGATTTCAAAAAGTTTATTCTAATTGCCTATTTATCTTACAGTAAAGATTGGCATGAAAGCAGTCTTTCCCTTGAATTTACAAAGTAATTATTGGGAAGTTGCAAGAAGGTAATTATACAAAAATATAAGGCCAGGGGTTTAGCTCATTGGCACCTCACCTACTTGGCAAGCACAAGGTCCTGAGGTCGATCCCCAGTGCCAAATAAATAAATAAATAATGAATTATAGATATGTGTGTGTGTATAGATACATAATATGCATCTATATATATATAGTCTTAAAATATTTATGTGGCTTTATTTTTTAAAACTAGAAATTGTGCCATTAAAAGATTATTCCTATTTTTAAAAATCAGGTTTTTATGGATTTATTTTTATTGTGTTTTAGAATTACACAATATCAAGTATGTTAACATTTCAAATTGTTCTAGTAGGTTGAGAGGATTTCAACCTTCTTTTATTATACCATCCTTGAGAAAAATGCTTATTCATAAGTAAGGAAAACTATTTTCTCTTTTGTTAGAATTCATCTAAATTTTTCCTAATTTTGTTTAAGTGAATCATTAGACTACCTTTAGCACTGGATAAGCTGCATGAATAAGTATCTGTTTATAAGAACAGTAGCTTAAATAAATAATTAGATTAAAATGAGCTTATTTTTGTTGTAATTAATTCATCTCTATTTTTTTACCTTGTTTTAGCTGCTTATACATCTGTTTTTCCTGTTGTCTCTATTTTTGTGTATAATATTTGGTTTATAAATATAAATCTACCTGGAATTGATTGAATACATGTATTTATAATACTATTTTCCACTCTCACCTCTTAATGTTCTCCTATACTTTATGTCTGAGAGAGAAAAACCAAGTTAAAAAAGCTATTTACCTTCATATATATATCATTTATTTCAGAAAATGAAAAGTCATTCAGAAGTTATAGATGGGCTTCTTGACGAACAATTATCATGGCCTTAGAACTAGTTCTGAATAAACAAGTCTAGTGACTATTTTTTCAGAGTCTGGACCAACAAACTCCTATAGTCTGGTGTTGCCCACCATTTTGAATAGAAATATCTATTTTGTTTTCCCATCACTGATTCAGGCTGCTATAGGGCACATTACATGCTGCTTACTTTAGATAGAATCTGCACTTAAGGAGATTTACTTGTACATCTGGACTTGAGCTGATGCCATCATGGGGTGGAATTTTAAAGACAGGGATATATGTAATATAAATTGATCACCAAGGGTTGTATCTCTGCTTACAGTGTACCATTTTGTGCTTTCCCCTGTGGAAAACATGCTTCCTGAAGGTCTTTACTCCATACTATAACCAATAACCTTAACTATATGACATGATTAACAAGTGTCAAGAAGTCGATATTGTGCTTGTATTTTGAAACTAAATCTCAACAAGCATGATTTAGTACCTTCTTATTTGTTTAGCAGGGAAAATAACCAGTGAGTAACAGATTTGATCATCCTGGGGACATTGTGCTCTGAGAAGTGTAATCTACCACACTGATGGGCCTGTGAAAAACAACTGAGGTCCGGAACAAATACCAGGTGCACTTGACTTGAGTCATCAGACTGAACTCAATCTTCAACATGGATGGAGTTACATTCCTAGTGGGATATACAGCTCTGTTTCCACTTCTTCTATTAGTACAAAGTGAAGCAGAGATCAGATCACTCCAGCGAACACTGAAAATTCTGTGTGACCACAAGGACATGAATAGCATTTGTGTTGAAAGCCATTGAACATTAGGTTAGCTTTCTACACAGTAAGAGATAACCAAACCACTATTTTAGTTCTTTTTCTGTCCTTTGGCCCAAATATGTGTGTAGTTAATAGAAGTATTTTAAACTAGATATTCCTGTCTAAAACACCAAAAAAAGAATTGCTGAATATATTATCTTCCATCATTAAACTATGATTAATAGATTATACTACTTTGAACATCAGCACACATACTAACAAATGTACACATACTTTGTCAATTAAATATCTAATTTTTAAAATAAAATGGAGTTTTTGTTGATTTAACAGAAAATATGTAGTGACAGTATTTTGCTATGTGTTTTTTTATGAAATTTGAAATGACACTCAAAAAAACACCTAAGTGACAAATATAATCAGTTTTGCTACTTAAGAGTCAACACTTGTGTTTATGCATAGTGGTTTGTTAGGAATAATTTGTCACCAGTATTTTCCAAAATAAAGCATCACATTACACATTCATAGAGTTGACAGAGGTCTTTGAGAGTTCTCATACATATCTACGGTTTTTTGAAAAACTATATATAACCTCTCTACCCCCTGCCAGACTGGCAAATAAAATTCTTCTATAATGGCATTGTGTGGAAGCCTATTGAATGCTAATTTAAAGTGATATTTTAGAGCATTCATATATTTAACTGTATATTTATTATGCTTAATAAAAATTATGAAACTATTTCTCTAAATTTGAAAATTAATTTTTCCTGGCAAGGCTGGAAATAATTTAATTCTGCATTATTTTTATATTTGTCTAATTTCTTTAAAAATCTTTCATCATTGGATTATTTAGGCATATGAAATTGTGAAATGATAGATCCATTCATCCAAACGTAATACATATGTATATATTACCTGCAAACATCTTTGTAGAATAAGGATTTTTAAATTACCATATGTATTCAATAAATAAATCCCATCTAAGTTGGTATCTAATTTAAATTGCTGTTCTAGGTATCTGACAAGCAAGTATAATTGGATCTTCTCCATAGTACTGTGGAAACTCCTATTAATATTACTTAGTAACCCTCCTGCTGCAGTTATTTTCAAATGTACTATTTTGTATTTTTCTTTACAAACAAAATGTGCTCATTTCATAGACACAGACATCGATGAATTTTAAGAAAGAAGTTGTTATGGGTTGTGTTATTATGTCCTTCCTAAGCCTCATGTGGTCATAGGTAGGGCTTTTGCATAGGTGGCTGGATCTGGAGTATATGACACTGGAATTGATTCATGGTGCAATGCTAGGCTTTGTTTTTCATGTAGTTACACATACTAGGATTAAGGATGTGAGTGCTAAAGTGCTACCCACCCTAAGTAGTCTGGATAAAATACAAGGGGTGGAAAGATACCATTAAGGTCTCTTTCTTGCTTGTATTTTCTGGCTCCTGGCAGCCATGACCCTTTGCCAAGCCACTCTGCCTTGGAGCCAGCCAATTATGCAATGAAATTTCTACACAATTAAATAAAACAGCTAAATAAAACTTTACCCCTTTACCTTTGAGTGTCAGGTAATTGCCACCATTGAAATGAAGAACAAGAACATGGGCTTCTCAAATTATTTTGTGTGGCCTCATTTAAATAGTAACCCTTCACCATGCACACCACAAGAGAGATCACTCTAGTAATTACTAATGCCATTATTGTCTTGGTAATATACCAAAGTGGAATTGTGAAGTAAATATTATTTTTCTGTGTGGTTTCTTTTAATCAATATTATGCTTGACTCACTCATATTAGTTAGTTGTAACTTACTACATTTCATTTTATATTCCAATTAATGGATAAATCACAATAAAAATGTTCTTGTCTATTTTAGATGGACACAGGATAATGAAAGTACACAGTTTTGGCACTTGCTATAAATAGTGCTGTTATCTATAATTTCTTGAAAGATATGTGGAAAATAATGTATTTCTTCTGGGACTTTTAGCAGTGAGTGAAATTGCTGGTTATACAATATAAAAACTGTGTGTGTGTGTGTCTGTGTGTGTGTGTGTGTGTGTGTGTTTGCCTGTGTGTGAGCATGCACACACATGCATAGGGAATCAGATCCAGGGCCTCACACAGGCCAAGAAAGCATCACTCACTTGGCTGAGCTGCCAGCCTCAATATATTTTTATAGTACAGTATTCTTTATGACAGGTTTTGGTATTTGTTAATGTAAGTACTCCAGCTTTATTGTCCTTCTTCAAGACTATATTGTCATTTGTTTTTTCAGGTATCTCCACATACTTTATATTAGCTTGTTGACATCCATGAAAAGAATCTGCAAAGATCTATACTGAAATTACACTGAGTGCAAAGATAAAGTGGGAAAGTTAGTATCTTTTTATTATTGATTTATTTTTTTCAGTACAAGGGATCGAACACAGGACCTCGTGCTTGCCAGACAGGCGTGGTGGCGCTGAGCTATATCTCCTGCCCAATATTTTCATAACACTAAATATTCCACTCTTTTACTTTGGTAAATCACTCTATTCAGTTCTCTGACTTTTTTATGTATACACGTAAATATTACATGCATTTTTGCTAAACATAGAGCAACATGATATTTTAGATATGATTTCATATATTGTTTTATTTAAACTTTTATTTTTCTTGTTAATGATTGGAAATGATGTTTTAATTTACCTGCTAAATTAATTTACCTTGTTAAATTAATGCTTAATAATGTACAGATACTACTGCATTTTAATAATATTGAAAATCATCTTTAGAAAAGTTAATTTTTCCTTCCTTTCCCACACTGCCTTTGTTTGCCTTATTTTTGACAAACTCAGTTATTCAAGACAATGTAATAAAAAGTACTTTGTCTCTTTTGCAAAACTGACAATATTCATTATTAATTAATTATTGTGTAACTTCAAATTTTCTATCACTATTTTTGATAGATTAATGAAATTTTCTTAGGCTGCTGGTTTGTAAAATTTTCACCATCAGTGTATTTTGAAAATGTAAATACAATATTTATGTAGTTATTTGATTATGAATTTGATCTCTTGCACATTTTTCCTGATTTAGTAATTTACATCTTCTTGTTTTGGTTTACATCAATTTTTCTGGGTGTTTTCTAACTGTGTGTGTGTGTGTGTGTGTGTGTGTGTGTGTGTGTGTGTGACTGCTCGCTTGTCTTTCCCTTTTTTCCCCATATTCAAATTTTATTAATGTTTCACAGTTTAATAGTAAACAATGCAAACACTTTCTTTTAATTCAGCAAACTTATGTTGATGACAAAAATAGTTCATAATATTTTTATTATTTGTATATGTTTGCAGTACATAAATTGCACATGCAATATTGTATTAAATTACCAAGGCTGCCATGATAAAATACAACACACTATAATGACAGTGGCAAGCACAAATATATTTCCTCACATTGCTGGAGTCTAGAAGTGTGAGATCAAGTAGTGTTTGGGGTTGGCTTTTTATTCTGTTATGGATGACCAGTTGTTTGCTAATTCCCTGTTGGACCTTCTCTCTATTTCTGCACTTTTGTTTTGTCCCTACCTATGCTAATCTCTTCCTACAAGGACCTGAGCCAGAATGGATTAGTGCTCAATGAATGGTTTTCTTTCCTCTTTAAATCCAAATTTAGCAGCACAGCAGAGTAAAAATTTAATGCTGAAAAATCAATAGAATTCCTGTAGACCAATAACAAACTCACTGACAGGGAAATTAGGTAAATAATACCCTTCAGAGGATCATCAGGAAAAATGAAATACTTAGAAATTAACTTAGCGAAGAAAGTGAAAGACCTCCTCAAAGAAAACTATAGTGCTCTAAAAAAGTAGATTGAAGAGGATAGCATAAAATGGAATAATAGCCCCTGTTCCCAGATAGGCAGAACCAATATAGTCAAAATGGCCATAATTCCAAATTAATTTTGTACGTTTCATGTAATCCCAGTCGAGATACCAATATCATTCTTTACAGAGCTGAAGAAAGCAACCCTAACATTCATATGGAACCAGAAGAACCTACACTACCGAAAGCAAATATGGTCAAGGGCAAGGGAGAGGGGATCAAAATCCCAGACTTCACATATACTGCAAAGCTACAATGATAAAAATAGCAGGAAAGTAGTTGGGGGAAACAAACAGACTCTTGTATCAATGAAATAGGAGAGAAGACAACAGAAACAACTCCAGCACACTCAGCTTTGTTATCTTTGACAGAGGAGCTAGTTCCTTTCACTGGAGGAAACACATCCTCTTTAACAAATGTTACTGAGAAAAATGACTACCCACATGCCAAAGGTTTAGCTTAAACACATATCTCTCACCATGCACTAAACTAAAATCAAAATGGATCAAAGATCTAAGCATTAGAGCAGAAAAAATCTGTTTAAACACAAATTAAGAAACCATAGGAGGAAAGATTTTCTGAAAAAAAGCCCCAGTTTGCACAAGAAATAATACCAAGAATCAACTAATGGGATCACATCAAAATAAAAGCCTTCTTCATAGCAAAGAAAACCATCAACAAAGTGAAATCATCAACATTCTACAGAATGGGAAAAAATTGCCAGCTATATCTCAAAAGAATAATATCTAGAATATAGATGAACTAAAAAACAAAAAAAAACCTAGATACCAGAAACAGAAAACCCTATTAAAAGAGGCATCTTAAATTAACAGACACTTATCAGATGATTAAATACAAATGGCCAGTAAGTACATGAAAAAAGTGTTCAACATTCCTGCTATTTAGGAAAAGCAAATTTAAACAACACTAAGATTCCATCTCACTCCAGAAAGAATGGCTACCATCAAATAATCAATCAATAACAAATGTGGGCAAGGCTGTGGGGAGAAAGGAACACTTCTAAATTGTTAGTGGGACTATAAACTGATACAACCACTGTGGAAATCAATATTTGATTCTTCAAAAACCTAAAAGTAAAATTCCATTTGACACAGCTATTTGCCTTGTAGGTATATTCCACAAAGTGCTAAAGACATCATAGCACTGGGCTGAATGTATACTCATGTTTATAGCAACACAATTCATAATAACTAACACTTGGAAACAGCCTATATGTCCACCCATGGATGAGTGGATAAAAAAATATAGTGTTTATATACAACAGAGTACTCTTGTGTCATAAACAAGGATGAATGAGTCATTTGTGTGAATATGGATGCACCTCAAGACCATAATGTTAAGTGAAGTAATTCAGACACACTATGTTTGATATCACACATTTTCTCCTATATGAAAATTCAATATGTATAAAGTATGAAATAAAAGACAGAAGGAAAAAAGGTATTGTATTTGAGCATGGACATTGTATATAAAAGTGTACATTGACTTAGTACAGTCATCTTACAAGTTTTATATGTTCTTTGGCCTATTGGTCTGGTTTTCAATCTGTACATATGATAATTAACTTTATAACATAAATAAATGAATCTGATGCTGTAAAAATAAAAAAGAGGTAAAGGGATGGGAAAAAGAAGGGAACTAAAATGTGTTATGTCACATACCAGTCCCCTACAACTAATGCAGTCATTATTTATTCCAAACATGTACTGATAAAAGTTTAAAAAAACTATCTCCAAATAGTCGTTCTGTAAGGTACTGAAAATTAAGGTTACTCCCTATTTATAAAGACTTTGCTCCCATTTTTCCTTTTCTCATATCTGTATTCTTTCCCTTCTTTCCTTTCCCCTATCCCTCCAACTTCCCCTACCCCCTTAGATATTTTCTTGCCACACCAATGTTTATAATGGAAAATTTGGAATAGCTAAAGCTTGGAAACAGACCAATTACCCATCAGCTAGAGACTGGATAAAGAAGATGTGCTTTTTTTTTTTAATAAAATGAAGCATTAGCCATAAATAAAGAGAAACTAGAGACATTTATATCTAAATGGATGCACACTGAGGCCATACTCTTATGAAAAATAGGATACATATGAGTAAGTGTCAAATAGTTTCTCTGGTGTGAGAAACTAAAAGTGTAATGTAGAATCAAAATGTATAATAGATAATGTGAGTTATGTGGGGCAATTTTATGAGGGTGTAGAACTAACTCAGTGCTGTAAAAAGTTATTTTATGAATGTGTGCAGAATGTTACCTGATGTCCTGAGATTAACAGAATATCACTATTTCCACTATTTGTATGGTTCACTACTCTGTAATTGTGAACTTTAAATCGGTTTTCCATTCCTGAACCATGATCTTGCTCGAGATAGTGTTTGAATTTGATTTGGCATTGCTTTGCTAAGGATATTGTTTCTGGGGTCATGGGTTCTTCAGTTTTCTGGATTTTAGGATCTTCTTTCATGTTTTTATATGAAGAATAATTGCACAATGACCCAAACCCAAATACATAAGAATATTTAAAGCCAGTGGAAATGGAAATTTAAATTTAGGGGGAAAATATGCCATTATATTTCTATCCCCAAATATAATTAATGAGTATTTACTGATCTCAGCTACTAGATTTTCCTGTTTTTTTCACAAATATACTTCATCTTTCATGCAAAATACTCTTTTCATAGAGTATCACTAAAGTATCATCCAGTTACTCCTCATACTCATTGAGAAGCAATGACTTGTGTCACTTGTGGTCCTAGCTGTTTTTGATCTGGAGATTTATGAACAAACACACATTATGTGGCTGCCACACTTCCAATACAGAATTTTGAAAACTTATGAAATTAATGCACAATACTCTTAGTCAAAATATGAGAAATGGGAGAGCCACGCCTGCTCCTGACCCAGCTACCATCTCTCAAGCACCGGGAAGGTAAAGTTGCCCCCCACACTCTCAGACCTCCTGTGTCTGTCTTTGGACCCACTCTGCAGAGGCAGAGGTGGTCATCAAGGGTATTTTTCTGAGTTCCCAACTTTGAACATCTTTAAAGAAAGGGTGTGGGAAACCTGTAATAGAACGTTGTGGAGTTCAACCATTCAGAAGGTTGGGGAACTCAATCTGGGCCTTGCAGCCTGAGATCAGTCAGCATCATGGGGTTCAGCCATCAGCTAACTGAGACCAGGTGTCTTGCATCCTTGCTCTGTCTGAGCCATTAAATGGTAAATACACTATATTGAAATTTTGTTCACTGAAGACATGTTCTGGACTGCTTCTTGATTTCAATTTAATTCAAATGATTTAAGGGTGATAGACTAGTGACTACCATAGGTGGTCAATGTCCAAGTTGTGCTTGATCTTAGTGTTGCTGATTGTATCAGTTTGGATAAAGCATTGCAGTTGATTTGATGAGCTATTTTCTCTGAAGATGAGAACGTCTGTGGGTCATTAGAGACACAGAAACTAGGGCGCAAATACATCAGGAAGATTTGGGTGATAACCCAGAGATTAAACCAAGGACAGTCCAACAACAAAAATAAAAATGAGAAAACACTTAAGCAAGACACAAGGACAGACTTCCAGTTTGCCAATGGCAAACAGTAGGGCAAATGAGGATGAAAAGGCAGATAGTGAACCACCAGGACACCCTGAACTCAAAACAGATCAATCAAGCTCTAGAAAAATTCAAAACAGAAATAATTTCCCAGATAACCATAGAGATAGTGAGCAAAATGGAAGTTGTGATTCGAGACTCTAGAGCAGAAACTGACAAATAAAAATAGATGAGCTGAGGACCATGATAGAAGCCATGAAGGCCCAGCATAAGAAAGAAATGGAAAAAATAAATGCCCA
>NW_022900915.1:28561591-28562919 GCF_012274545.1 Fukomys damarensis | reverse complement strand
CTGAGAAACTACATGAATACCAAACCAGCACTACAAGCAATTCTAAACAAGATCCTAGAAAAAGACAATGAAGGCAACAACACCATGAGGCCCAACAGAGCAAATCAAATAGGCAAGGCAAGAAATTAAAAGGAGAAGGTGAAAAAGTAAAAAGAGTCAACAAAAGGCCAATAACATGTCAATAATAAGTCAGTACATATCAGTTATAACCAGCAATGTCAATGGCCTCAACTCACCAATCAAGAGAAATAGACTGGCAAAATGGAATAAGAAGCAAAATCCAACAATATGTTGTATACAAGAAACACACTTAGCTCAAAAAGAAGCCCATAGACTGAAAGTGAAAAGATAGAAAACAATTCTCCATGTGACAGGAGCCCAGAAATAAACAGGGGTAGCAATCTGATTTGCAGACAAAGTAAATTTCAAACCAAAACTGAATCTAGTATTATTGATGTAGGACAGTACTGTATCATACCTCTATGAATATAAAATATCTTGTACCTGCTTTATGATACCTAGTAGGGACAGTGCTTTGTCAGAGCTACATTTAATGATACTACTCTAGAATGTTCTCTTTCCAGATGATGATTAAGATGCTAATAAAAAAAAATGGGTCCAGGTACCACAACAGCAAAAGAACTTTGCTGTTTTCTGGGTATTACTCTTTTGTTTGTTTTTTTGTTTTGTTTTGTTTTGTTTTGTTTTTAATGGAATGTGCTGAATGTCTATAATTTTGTTCAGATAACTGCAGAACCTCGAAAAGCTGTTGCTGCTATCGATGTATAACATACTATTAGTCTTTTTATATAAATATAAATATATATATACATATATATAAATTGAATTTTGGGAAACTTTAATGGTGCTGCCAACTTTGGAAAGAGTCATCCCAATTTACTGTGTTGAGGTGGCATTGTACAGAAATGGACAGCCATATTGGCCTACAAATGTTAATTTATTTTTATTTTTATTTTGTTTTCCATGTGCACAGGGGTAACACATCATACTAAATATGTAAGGTCATATCTATGTGGATTTGATTACAGAAACTAATAAGGTATTCTCTAAATAATGAAAAAAAGAATAAGATAAGACTATAAGAGTGAGAAGCAATTTAAATATGTTCGGGGACCATTTTCTTCTCCAGAATTAAGGATTATTTTGATGTTACATCATTGACTTTTCTCTTTTATTTTCCTTTTTAGTTTTATTTTAGGATTCCCTATTTTTAATGTTCATGCAGAGATTTCTTTAACTGAAATACCGAATAGTTTCTTTGGTGTGAAAAACTATAATAGTACACAGGATCCTAATGAGATAATTAA
>NW_022900915.1:28552004-28561461 GCF_012274545.1 Fukomys damarensis | reverse complement strand
GAGGGCAGGGACAAGGGGAAAAAATGAGAATCAAGACCTATTATGTAAAGGTACAGAATCCCAATGATGAATGTAACTGTATTGTATACCTAGATTGTACCAATAAACTCAATAAAAAAATATGAGAAATGGAAGAACATAGAAGTTGTGGCTTTAAACTCTGAACTCCAAATGAACAAGACAGTGAGAAGTCCTTCTACTGAGGCAAAGCCTTAACTCCATACCTTTGGAGAATCTCCCAAGTCTATTGTTATACACAGTCATTGCTTCTGCCCTCCAGAAGGTATTTTCTTTTGTATCATCTTCCTGAAGTTACCAATAATATTAAAGAAATGACTGAGAGATATCTTTGTCAGCTTATTTGCAATTAGAGATCCCAAGAGGATATTTCTGTGTGTGTGTGTGTGTGTGTGTACTTTCATTTTCACTAGAAAGTTATAACCACTTTTATTCTAAATTGGCAACACTTTTGCCAGTTCTGGTCTGTCATAAATTAGGTTTTTAATATATTCATTTTGTTTAATTATATATGTCAGAAATGCAACATGTTTATTTCTTTCTGTGAGTCCTCTCTCTCTCTTTTCCATCCCTTCCTCCCTTGCTCTCTCCTTTCCTTCCTTCCTCTTTCCCTTCCTCCCTCCTCTCTTTTTCTTTCTGTAATTACGAGTACTTTGGGTCCAGTCTTTTCTTCCTTTTTAGGACCTCCAAGAGTTTAAAACTGAGCCCATAGCACAATAATTCTCCAGTGCTCTTAGCAGTGGGTTACAAAATTCTCTTAACTTGATTTCTGCCCTGAGGCTTTCTCTTAATGACAGATTCCTAGATTTCATCTTTGTCCTAAAGCTAACTTTATGAACACATATCTCATTTTGTGAAAAGCATATTCACTTTCTAAAGATGAGCTTTCTCTAAGTAATTGACTTTCTATTTTACTATTGGCATGTTAGGAAACAAGGCACTTATTTCTGATCACTTGCTTGAAACACCTTAGACAATCAGATGACAAAAATTAATTTCCTCCAATGTTTTGCTCAGAACACAATATTATTTCAGTCCATTGCCCTAAATTCATTAAATGCACTTTTATTCCTTCTAAATTGTCACAAGTAGTAGTTTTCTGTCTTTGTAAAAATCGTTTGTTCACTCCCACCCAATTGCAAAGCTAATGAAATATACTCTCATGCTATTTAGAAGTCTAAATTATTCATCCTATATCAATAATATGTTGCTACAAAAATAATCTGTGAAATAAACAACTTCAAGTAACACAATGACAAAAAAATGCTCTGTATCATCCAAGTGTCTGCGAAAGTTTAGCAGGTCAGCCAACTATAACTGTCATCAAGTGAGATTCCATGCTTTAGGCTATGTGTTAATTGGATTTGGTTCAGTACTGAAGATTAGGGTTTAGCAATCTTCCAAAACAAGTTATGTAACTCTGTATTAAGAATTAAAGCTACTTGAATTTTCAAATGAGCAAAAATTTCAATAGATAACCAAAGATGCTGCATAAATGATTTATAGATTCAGGAAAAAATGCTAACAATCATTAATCATCATATATATCTTCAAAGCATAATGACATAACTGTACATACTGCACTGGCTAAAATTTTGAAACCTAACATTAGGAGGACTCTCATATATTGCTTTTGCAAAGAAAATGTAAAATTGAATGACTATTTTAGTAAAAATGTATGACAATTTCTTATAGTCGCACACCCAGGATTCACAATATCATTTTGTGCACATATTCATATTATGTTCTATCAATTTTAAATCAAACAGTAAATCAAAGTTTTACCTTCTCTCTGCTATCCAGATACCTGTGTGTTAAACATTTACCATTAGGTCAGTACAATGATTTTACTTGTAGACACTGTCCTGAGAAAAACTTTTTGTAAATATTTATAGTGGTTGCATTAATTTATAAAGAATCAATATGTCCATCAAAGTAAATGTTTTAACAAATTATTGGGTAGTTTTTAACAGTTATGAATGTACACACTCTGAAGACCTAATGTTTATTAGTAATTGGCCATGATGTACAGGTACTTGAAACAATGTTGAAGGAACATTCAGAAATGAAGACTGTGTGCTGTCTGCATCCAGTAATAATGACACTCCAGAAAAGTCAAGATGATAGGAATAGTAATAACAGCAGCAATTGCCAAAGGCTCACATTGTAAGAAGAGGAATGACTGCAAAATGTATGCAGCATATTGAAGAGATTCCATATAATATTTGAACTTTTAAGTGGCATAATCATTTTTTACATGTTTACTTATATATGGATAAGATTTTAATTATTATTCTTTCAAATAACCTATTGATTTAAAATGTAAATGCTTAATATTTTAAAAGAATGTATATAGATAAAGAAAATTATTTCAGAAACGTTATTCTTCATTTGAAAATATGTTTAATTTGACAAAATCATGGAATGCTTAGAAAATTTGTGGAAGATAATGATGAAATATATTCTAAATTCATATTCTCCTAACTATAAATGATAGTCATGTCAAATGACTAACATTATATGTAAATTATTTCAACTAACATATGTTTCTGTTTTCTGCTTTTTCCAGTGCCAGGGATCGAGCTCAGGACCTTTCCCTTGTGAGGCAGTTGTGTTGCCACAGAGCTAAACCCCCAGCACTACAGCAAGTACATTTTTGAAGATGATTCTTATGTCTTTTTCTTCATCAAAAGTAATAGGCACAATAAAATCCCCCAAACTGACAATATTCTCGAATTATCAACTGTATATGGAAATTGATACATAATCAACATAATATTGCTTACTTATCTCCCTAATAAGGAGATTCTAAAATAAAAGCTACATATATGGCCATGAGTTTTTCCTTTATTTAGACATAGTTGTGAAATAAGCAACTATTTGTGTTACAAAATTTTTAAAATATATTTTTGAAGTGTGATATCAAATCATTAAACTAGTTCTGCTCCTCACACAGTTTTAAATGTTCTCTATTAAATATGGTCTTAATAGTGTAATAAAATGATACTCTTTGGGCAATGTCTAACCCTAAATTTTCTTATAGTCTGTCATGATTCTTGCATTTCAGCAAACATCTGAGTTCTCTGTTTTCCTATCATCATTTAATTTTGTCTATTCAGTGCTGTGTGAACACTCTTTAGTTGACAAGAATTGAGTATGAAAAACAAACCATAAAATCTTCATTCTTTTTTTTTCTCATTGAGTTTATTGGTACATCTTAGGTATACAGTACAGTTACATTCATCATTGGGATCTTGTACCTTTACATGACAGCTTTTGCTTCTCATTTTTTCCCCATACTCCTGTCCTCCCTCCCGCCTCCCTTCCCTATTTACAAAACGTTATTTCCATTTTTTTGTTTTCTCATATTTTTTTTCTTTTCCCTGATTCCTTTCCCCTATCCATCCCACTTCCCATACACCTTTAGCACTTTTATTCCTATTTCATATGGTGAACTGTACCATTTGGATCTTATTTACACTTTTAGTTTTTTCACGCCAGAGAAACTATTTGGTATTTACACAAGTGTGACTTATTTATTTCACTTAAGAGTATGACCTCAATATGCATTCATTTTCAGTGAATAACTCTAATGTCTCATTCTTTATGGCTGAGTAGTATTCCATTTTACAGAAAAACCACATCTTCTTTATCCATTCTCCAACTGAGGGGCAATTCAGCTGTTTCCAAGTTCTAGCTATTATAAACTATGCTGCTATAAATATGGGTGAGCATATAACACTGTGGTATGATTCTTTTAATTCTTTTGGAAAGATACCCAGCAGAGGGATGGCTGGGTCAAATGGAATCTCTAGTCCAAGCTCTTTGAGGTATCTCCATATTGATTTCCATAGTGATTGCACCAATCTGCACTCCCACCAACAGTGGAGATGGATTCCTTTCTCCCCACAACCCCACCATTTGTTATTGGTTTATTGCTTGATAGCAGCCATTCTTCCTGGGGTGAGATGGAATCTCAATGTTGTTTTCATTTTCATCTTTTGAATGACCAGTGATGTGGAAGATTTTTTTCATATGTGTATTTGATGCTTTTACTTCTTTGTCTGAGAAATGTCTGTTCATTTCAGATGCCCATTTTGGGATTTGATCTTTATATTGGGGGGGCAGATTTTTGAGTTCTTTATATATTGTAGACAAGAGTCCTTTGCCTGAGGAGCAGCTGGTATAAATTTTTTCCCACATTGTAGGTTGTCTCTTAGCTCTGTTGATGGTTCCTTTTGCAGGGCAGAAGCTTTTTAAGGAGATGAGATCCCAGTTGTTGATTCTTTGTGCTATTGCTTGTGCTAATGAGGATCTGTTCATAAAGTCTCTTCGCATGCCAATGTCTTTGATTGTTTGGTTGGTTGGTTGGTTTTGGTTTTTTGCCTATGTAGTTGAGTCTGACCTGGAACTCGCTATGTAGCCCAGGCTGGACTTGAACTCACAGTGATCCTCCTGCCTCAGCCTCCCTGGTGTTGGGTTACAGGCATGCACCACCACACGTAGCTCCTATGCCAGTGTCTTCAAGAGTTCTGCCAAACTTATCTTCCAGTAAATTTAGCATCTCTTTTTAAATATTTAAATCTTTAATCCACTTGGATTTTAGCTTTAGGATCAGAAAACAGGTAATATTATAGTATTCATCCACCAAAAATCAATAAGGATGAAACTTGCTGAGGAAGCTAAGCACTGAGGGCATTTTTGTCCTAAAGAACTTAGCAGATTCTGGCATTTTATGTAAACATTTTAAATATCATATATAGGTAAATTAAATACTAAAAAAGATAATTTGTTGACTATCCGCAGTCAACAAACCTGTACAACTGTGATTGAGATCAAGGAACAGTACCTTTCTACCACAGAAGAAGCTCTCTCCTGCTACTTTCTGGGCATGGCTCGGCTTGCATTTACCAGGAAAATGCTGTCCTGATTTCTGATTGCAATCATTAATTTTGTTTATTGAGATCATTACGTCATTAAAAGCATTACTTAGTGAGTACTGTTTAGTGTTTGATTTATTTTATCTTTGAGTGTGCTTGCCACATGACATTTTAGTTGTTTATTTTCATACTGCAGAGTATTCAATTGTGTAGATACAAAATTATTCCTATTATAATGACACACAGGCTATTCCTAGTTTATTGTGCCTAGAAATAATTTTACCATGAGGATACCTTATTATTTATTGACAGAAATGTATATTACTACATAAGCATGAATGAAATAGATGTTTCCTAGGCTAACATTTAATATAACCACAGTTCTCCAGAAAGCTTGCCCCTATATATTCCCATGGCAGTGTATAACCAAGGATAGGATTTATCTCTTTAGTTCTTTTTCTTTTCTTCATTTTTTTGTTGTTGTTGAATTGTTTGATTTTTTTTTGTATATTCTGCAATTAAACCCCAGTTTGTGAATATTTTCTCCCATTCTGTGGGTTTCTATACTCTGTTGATTACTTTCTTTATTGTGCAGAAGCATTTCATTTTAATGTAATCAATCCTATTCAGATATTTTTATTTTATTTTCTGTGTTTTTTCATTCATGTTTAGAAAATATTTGTCCAAACAAATGTCACAAAGGGCTTCTCATTTTTAATGTTTTCCCCAGTAGTTTCATAGCTTTGTGCTTTACCATTAAATATTTAATTCACTGCAAGTTGATTTTTGTATATTGTAAGAAATTGACATCTGATTCTTCTGCATGTGAATATTCAGTCTTTTAGCAAAAATTTATTGAAGATACTGTCACTTGTCAATAATGTGTTCTTGTTACTTTTATGAAATTCATTTGGCTGAAGTGTTTGAGTTTCTTCCTCCGTTCTCTTTTCTGTGACACTATTCTACCTGTGTTTTGCACCAACATTCAGCCGCTGTGGTCATTGTAGTATTGTAGCTTGTTTGAAGTCATTCAGTGTACTTTCATCTGCTTTGTGCTTTTTGCTCAAGGTTGTTTTGGCCCTTTGGGATATTTTTGTTGTTGTACACAAAATTTAGGAGGTTAAGACTGTTTTAGTGAAATATAATATTGAAGTTCTTATATAAGTTGCATTAAATATGTAGGTAGCTTTTGATAACATGAACAGCTTAATACTAATTCTTCAAGTCCAGGGAAGTCTTTCTATTTATTTGTGTTCTCTTCAAATTCCTTTACCAATATATCCTACTTTTCATTGCAGAGATCTTTCATTTCCTGGCTTAAATTTATTTCTATATATTTTATTATTTTGGTAGCTATTCCAATTGGAAACTTGGTCAGATCACTTCAGACAAATTACTTTACTCCTACTGCTAACACTATTAATCACAATTATTCTTTTTTTATCCATATTAGTAGTATACTAAAACAGTGCAAAATTTCTATATCTATATATATATATGTTTTATTTTTATGTAGCTACATATAAACCTTTGCATATTTAAAGATTTGTGAGAAGTATATAATTATTTATGCTAAATTTTAAACCTAGATCCTCCCTCCATAATACAAACTAAAATAGTGAAAAAATTCATTTCTATTTTTTCACATATAATTGTATATTTCCCCAATTTATGACACTCAGTAAATAAATACAAATATCAGTAAAGAGGTTTCCACTTTTATGTCCTCCCAAAAAACTGAAAAGGACCAATCTGTTTTATGTACTTCATCATCTTTACATGTATAAAACAGTTACATTTCAAAGATGAATTACTAAGTGCTTACCCAAAGACAAAAAAGGACCCTGTAGGTAAATATTTTTAATTGATTCAGAACATTGAACCAGCCAAGACAGCACAAATGAAGACACAAAACAGGACTTCTAGAAATTTTTTAGAAAGTGGCAAGAATGGTGAAATGTGTTCAACAGGAGAGGTATTACTTTGAGAGGGAATAATGGCAAAGTTTCCTTCACTGTAGTTAAAAATGTTTAAATTTAGAAAGTCCCCTTATTTTCTGTTCACATCTCATATACCTTCTTTGAACAAGTATCTGTTCATAGATTTGTTCATTTTTAAATGATGTTTTGGTATTATTGAATTTTAGTGTTCATTATATACTCTGGGTGTTAATTCTTTATCGAATATATGAATTACAAATGTGTCCTCCCATTCTGTGGTTGCTTTCCACTCTATTGATAGAGTCTTTGGCATATGATAGTTTGTAATTTTGATGGAGTTCAATTTGCCCATATTGAATTTTTTTAAAATTGCTTTGTTAATATATCCAAAAACACAATTTGACAAAGATAGTCTGTAATTTTCTTCCTGAAATAACACAAAATATGTGGACCCAAAAATCACAATTCTGAACAAGTCACTCCATACTTAGTTATGAATCAACAACTGTTACCAATTTGTAGACAAGGCAAACTAGTCCTGGAAGTAGAATGGGATGTATTACCCAGTTAAGCCAAAGCCCAATAGAGTAGAAATCTATATTATAGTGTACTTCAGGAAGGCTTTGGATACTAAATGCACCAGATTTCTAAACCAATATGCCTAAAGCTGATTCTATTCATCCTTATAAGTCAGGGAAGGATTTGAAAACTCTCAAATCCAAATATCCTATTTTTTTATTGCATTGCTGAGACAACTGTGCAATTTTAAAAATAATAATTGGTGGTCAAATTTTTTCTGTAGTTATTATAATGGTTGAGATACACTGTTGACACTCTTAAATAGTAGCTAAAATAACTATTTAAAATATTAATTTCTATCCAGTATCTTCCCATTTGTATGGTGATGGCTATCATACGGGAGGTAAATAATGCCTGTAACTTCACTAAGTAAAGATCGCTCGCATATGGAGTAAGGACTTCACTGTTTTCATCTAGAAAAAGAGAATTTGTGATTTTTTTTTTCCTGTCAGCCACCACCCAAGCTTTGGGTAGTGCTAATCATCTGCATGTAATAAAAGTATGAATTCAAAAGAGTTTCGTACCTGCATTTACTAGGAGCACAATTTGAAAAAATATAGTTTTAAAATTCGTGACAATTATATGACTTTTTAAAACCACAAAGCAAATTGCCTGCTTAAATTGAAGGCACAAATATCACAAAGAAAAATTGTATTTTTGAAAAATTATCTTCATTTAAAGATTTATTTCATCTTTTTATTGAAAATAATCTAACGCTTTTAAGAAAAATAAATGTAGAGTCATGAACATTTTCTTTGAACTCAGTTTGAGAATATAATCTAATAAATATTACAATTTGACTGATATTTAACTAAGAACAAGTGGATTATCTATTTCTTTTGCAGAGTTAAATTGCTTTTTAATCAGAGGAACATTTTAAATACAGTGAATTATTTTTCTTATTATAAAAATAATAATGCTTATTGTTGGACAAAAAGAAAAAGTAAAGAGTAATTTAAAACTCAAACGCTATCCCACTATCTGGTGTCAGCTATTATTAATATGTTGGTGTGTTCCTTTCTATAATTTTTATTCTTTGAATTTAAAATCTTGTATTTCCTAATAAAAGCTGCTTAATTCTCACTTTTCAGGTAATAATATAATGTAAACAATTTTCTAAGCAATTATTTTTAAAGGTGATTTTTCATGGCTGCATAAAGTTGCATTATATGATTTTGCCATATTTTTTAATACACTAATGCTGGAATTTCACTAATGTTTGTTTTCTTAGGTACTTCTCTCTCATTGTTGAGACAAAAATACCCCACTCCCAAAGTCAAAGGGTGAAAGGCTTGTTTAGTTCAAAGTTTGTAGAGGTTTCAGTCCATAATCAGCTGTTCCAAGGCAGGTGGCATGGCAGAGCACAATTCATAGCTGGCAGAAGGAAGCAAAGCAATAAGGGACCTTAAGGACATTTTTCTGCCCCTTTTATTTTATCCAAACTACTTAAAGCAGGAAGCACTCACACCCTTAATCCTACTGCCTTTGATCCTAGCTTTGAGCCATGAATCAGTCTTAGCATCCCACAATCTAGATTCAGCCGCCTCTGAAAAAGCTCCACTCATGATTGCACAAGGCTTTGAGGGGACTGTTGGGGCTGATGGGCTGCCAGAGGAAGGCCCAGTCAAGTGAGCTTCCCAAAGAAAAGAATATGTGTGGAGCAGATATTCCAAAGAAAAAACATAGCTTTATTTTCCAACAAAGCATGTAAAGTAGTTTTTATCAGCTTATTAAGATATAGTAAGACATAACATTCTGGGTGACCTTGCTGGCTGTGTGGCACATGCATGGTTGTCCACGTTGATTCATTATTATATAACAAATTCCCATTGTTCACATGTGCTAAATGATGAGATTGTGTCCTCGAGCATCCTAAGATGGGCTCAGACTCCGGGGTTTTGACACATCTCACAGTGGCTTCCTATAGGAACATCCAGACACAAGGCATAACATTGGTATTGTAGGAAATATTTTGAATTTATCAGAAGTCTTCTTTTTGAGCAATAAATGTCTAATTCAGATTAACTTTGATTAAAAATT
>NW_022900915.1:28543787-28551558 GCF_012274545.1 Fukomys damarensis | reverse complement strand
AAAAATTAGACCATAAACATTTTATTTGAAAAATACTAGTAATACTCATGTAGGTGGAGGACAGCTAGAACCACACAATCCTAGGAAAGATAAGGTTGTGGTCCTTGAAGGATTACTCTTAACCATATGAACAATTTCAAGGTCTTTGAAACATATTTTTATGCTTCCTTTTTTTAAAATTTTACTTATTTATTTATTTTTTTGGTACCAGGGATTGAACTTGGGTCCTTGCAAGGTAGGCCACCGAACCACTGAGCTAAATCCCCGGCCCCCTCTGCTTCCTATTAGAAATATGTCACCAATCATATACTTTGTAAAAGTGAGTCTAATGAAAATTTTACCAAAGGCATCATATTTTTAAATTTTGTTAAATTAATAGAGGGTTGGTTGTAACTCAAGATGGTCAGTTAAAGGCTAAGTCTCTTCTACACAACCTTCAAAGTCTCTCTCCTGTATACAGGCAGATTTCAGTGTCCTTAGAGAGATATTGACCCAGGATTTCTCAATTAACCCCACACAGAAAAAGATGTTGTAATGTTCCTTCCAAAACTCTTTAAGAGTTAAATCTGTATCTGAGGCCATTTGAAGCACAAGTGACCAGCATTCAGGGCATAACTCAAAACTTGGGTTATAAGTTAAAACTAAAATTCATCATAAACTAAGTTGTTTGTACGTCAGGCTGGCTGTAACTCTAGGAGCCACTGTATTTGATATGCATTTCTAACTTATCTACTAGTCATATGATATTTATATGGTTGATCTATTTACCTGACTACCAAATACTCTATGCAACATAAAAGTTTGCATTATTTAATTCCTAATTGTCTTTAATTCAAGGAAAATACAATATCTGAGAAACTCAGTATAGTCCAACAAGGGTACTGTAGACCACAGTCCATAGACTCTGGAGTCTGTGTCAACAGACTCCATAGGGATATTGTATTTTTCCTTGTTTTCTGGAGATGCTGTGTATACCTACCTCCTACTCTGACCTAGATAGCAATATGTGGCATGCTTTTCTAAGCACACTTTTTTCCATAACATTTTATCTACCAGTGCAGTCATCTCCTTCTTTTACATTCAACATCTATACAAATCTTTAGAAGACATATTTGGCCCAAAATAATCAAGAAAAAATATTTCATTCTTGCTAGTAGCAGGAGTCATGAAATTTATGAAAAAAAGGAAGAAAACTAGAGACAAATGAGGAAACATATTTTTCTTTTGTTAAACTTGAGTTCACTTGGTAATATATATAAAAAGACAAGAAGATGTGAAATCAAAGTGAAAATCTTGTAAAATTTATTCATCATAATTTTCATGAGTGGAATATCCTGAAGTTATTAAGTTATGTCTCTGAAACCTGTATTAAGCATTCTCTTCGATTCATCATATTTTCCACACATTAGAATAAATAAATTTCTTATAAAACTGTAGAGCAATTGAATAAAAATATATAGTATTTTCTTGACATATATTCCACAAAGGACTTTCATCTTTATAAGTTTGTACATTTTAATCAAGTGTAAAATGAAATGTTAGCACAAGTCAGATTTATTAAAATGAATCTATATACATTATTTTAAATAACAGAGAGCAAATTTCAAGTGACTACCATAGTGCAATGTACTTTATACATACAAATTTACATTGAATATTGGGTTTGTTAACTACTGAAATAAATATGTGAAGAATGAAATGGTATACTTGTGTTTGGAAAGTAAAAGGGCACTCTCATCAGTTTTAGCTCCTGGTATGTAAAGATAGCCAGTCAGTATTATTATGAAAAATTGTCTTTGTAAAAGGTCAATGAGATATTTGTCACAACTTTTGGTCAACGTCTTTCAAAGCACTGAATGGCACGTGGTGAGTTCAATAAGGACATACAACATGGCATCAACAAATTTTTAGCAGCAAGGAACCACATAAGCCATAGAGCCAACTTGGGTCAGATGATAAGAACACCATTGTTTTCAAGAGAAAATATGATGGATTTATGATTAAATTGTGCATATTTCAGTATATTGGAAGCATAAGTCTTAAAGTCATTAATTTATTTTCTTTTACATATCAATGTATTATATTCCCCAGAACAAGAGAGGAAAGTAATGTACCCATTTTGTCTGTTTTTATAATTTAAACTATTTTATGTTAACTACATTTCAGTAATAATAAAAATAAAAAACCTGGAAATGGTCCAGCTAAGGATACCAGAAAGTGTATATGAGGTGTCCAGTGGATGTCTACACTGCAGAAACCTGAATACTTTTTGTACCTCAAAGTGTTGAAATACCAAAATTATTTTATGTTTGCATTTGGTCTATCTACCTGGAGAAAACAATAAAAGTTTTACACATTTCCACATATGAACAAAAGTATCACAAAGAAAAATCTGTACTTGTCTGCTTTAATTCATTTTAAGTGTTCCTGTGCTCCTGTCTTACAATTCAAAGCAGGTTTTTTTAAACTGTTATTCTTGTTTAAATAATATGATTTCCCTTCACAACTCATGATTACTGAATGATATTGTCTTTTTTAACCATAAATTAATATCTTAAATACTACTATATTATACAACTGATATAATACTCTAGTTGTTTTCCACCAATGCCTTGTTTTGACATTTTCACAATAGCACATTTACTATGTCAAAGAAAAAAAGAGAAAACCATTCTCATATTTATAAAGGGACTCTGTGTACTGATTATTCAGTCACAAGAAAACTAATGTTTTTTTAATGGTGGCTATTACTAAGTTAGAGAGTAAGCTATGGGAAATGCAAATCTACTAAAATAAAATTGAATCTGACAATAAATTATCCTGACTAGAGAATACCATTTAATCCAGGTGGTCTGAAAGATTTATTGTGTTTCTTCTAAACATTTATATTACTTTAAGAATAAGTTATTCTAAGAATATATTACCCTAAGAACTAGGTGAAAGAAGTTTTAAGGAAATATAGATGATAATACACCCAGCTCTTTGACTGAGAAAATTAATATATCTATAATCAGTGCATATAAGCTTTGACATTTTTCATTAGAAATCAAGGTACATTCATATTGCCAAATTATGGTTATCTGAAGTCTTTGATTTGAGAAATCAGAAATTTGTTTAATTCAAATTTCTTTTATTTTATTTTATTTTTATTTTCTTTTATTTTAGACACAATCCACACTTGTAAAGGTTGATGCACTGACTGTTGTTATGACACACTGCCATTGGTGATGCATGTGCTTTCTTACTGTAGCTATTTCTTGGTAGTGACTTCTTTTAGAAACAGTAGGCAGATTTAAGGGATGTAGAATTTGAAAAGACAGTCAAAAATAAAATGTCCTGCTCATCTACTAAAACACCCACCAAAATATAAAAAATAATGAAATTGCACCTGGTAGTCTAACTCAAGATAGATTTAAAGCAAGTTAAATATTTAAAAATAAATAAAAAAGTAAAAAGGTTAATATTATTTGATTCTCTCATTCATATCATGGTATATGTGGAATAGATAAATTTGAAGTTCCAGAAAGGAAACAATGACTTGTGGCTTTGCTGAAAAGGTATGAGATTTAATGTTGAAATGCAAACTTTTATTTTGTGGTTAAATTATAATGAATGATACAATTTTGTAATGATAGTCAATATGAACACAGTTTTAACTTTAACTGACAGCACTGTATCTTCAGGGTATTAAAATGAAATAATTTTAATATTGGAAAAACTGTAGTTTCTTTTTAACTTTCATAATATTTAATCATATTTTTATTGCTTTAATATAATTTATTTTTAAAGAAGTTTTAGATTCATAATAAAATTGAGAAAGTGCAAAGATTTCGTATATACTCCTTGCCCTCCTTCACATATACCTTCCTCTATTATAGGGATTTTGTTTTTCTTTAATTAATTTTATTGGTACATTTTAGGTGTACAATATAATGAAATTCACCATCGGAGATTTGTACCTTTACATAATACATCTTCAGTCTTATTTTTCCCCACCCCCTGCCCTTACTTCAACACCTCCACCCCCTCAATTTACAAAATGTTTCCACTTTTTTCATTTTCTCATATTAATTCCGTTCCCTACTTTCCCTTCCCCTACCCCTTGCCCTTCCCCTTCCCCTTTGGGCCTATTTTCTATTTCACATTATCTAATATTCATTTTGATCCTTATTTATACTTTCACTTTCTCAGACCACAGAAACTAATATTTACACATGTGTGTTCATTTATTTCACTCATTGTGCATCCATTTAGCTAAAAATGACTGGAATTTCTTGTCCTTCATGCCTGAGTAGTACTCCATTTTATGAAGAAAAAAAAAAAACACGTCTCCTTTATTCAGTTTCTATTTGATGGGCAGTTGGGCTGTTTACAAGTTTTAGCTATTAAAAACTGCACCACTATGAACATGAGTGTGCGTATATCACTGGCTGTAATGTGATTCTTATAATTATTTTGGAAGGATACCCATCAGGGGAATAGCTGGGTCAAATTGGGCCTCTAATCCTAGTTCTTTGAGGTATCTCCATACTGATTTCCACAGTGGTTGCACAGTCTGCATTCCCACCAACAATGGAGAAAGGTTCCTTTCTCCCTACAACCCACCAACATTTGTTATTGGTTGATTTCCTGATAGCGGCCATTCTTTCTGCAGTGAGGTGGAATCTCAGTGTTTGTTTCATTTGCATCTCTCAAAAGACCATTGATGTTGAACTTTTTTTTATATGGTTATTTGCTGTTTCTACTTCTTTGTCTGAGAAATATCTGTTCATTTCAGATACCCATTTTGGATTGAATCTTTAGATTTGGGATAGCTGATTTATTTTTAAATTCCTTATATATTCTAGATAGTAGACCTTTGTCTGAGGAAGAGCTGGTACAAGTTTTTCCCCCACATTGTGGGTTGTCTCTTCACACCGTTGGTGTGGTTTTTCTTGCTGTGCAGAAACTATTAAATTAGAAAAGATCCCACTTGTTTATTGTTTGTGCTATTTCATGAGCAACTGAGATTTTGTTCATGAGATCTTTTTCTATTCCAATGTTTTCAAGAGTTGTACTTGACCTGTCTTCCAACTGGTTTAGTGTTTCTGTTTTAATATTTAGATCTTTAATCCATTTTGATTTTAATTTAGTGCAAGCTGAAAGATATAGGTCTAGTTTTAATGTTTGGCAAATTGAAACCTAGTTTTTCAGCACCATTTATTAAAGAGGCCATCTTTCCTCCAATGAGGATGTTTGGCTCCTTTCTCAAAGATGAGGTGGGTCAGTATGTCTGGAGTTGTTTCTGCATCTTCTAATCTGTTCCACTGATCCTGGGGTCTGTTTCTTTGCCAGTACCATCCTCTTTTTCTTTCATATTTTTAATAAAAATTTTAAGATAGCTTTTACTTTTGCTATCATTCCCTGCCTAAGACTTATCTTGTTTAACTAACTTTGTAATCTTTATACCTCAAAAACAGAGGCATAATATTTAAATAACAGAGTTGATCTTTGAAAGACTTATGAAATCTGCTATATTTCCTCATACATTCAAAGTCCAACACAGTGGTCAAATATCATTAAGAAAACATGAAAAATATTTTTTTAAAAACCCAAATTACAATGAAAAATTTCTTTTTTTTTAAACCAACACTAATTTTCATTGAAAAGCTTCCATAAAATTATAATGTTAAAGATATAGATTGTTGATTAATTGTTTTGGTTCAGATTGCTATCTACAAAGTTATTTCAAGACCAAAACTCTCTTCTCTTTCATTTCTTTTTTGTTTCACTATTTTGACCAGTATCCTTCAAACAAAAGAACCTAAATCCTAAAATTGGGGCTATTTTTTGAGAACAGTATAGAAAATATTGCAGTATTGCTGAATCAAGCAAAATTCCATTTCCTGCTCTGCACTTAACTCTTCTGAACATTTTTGGAGCTTAGTGTTTTGTACATATGGTTAAATATTTTTATTAAGACAATTTTTTTAAAAAATCCTTTTACACTTTCAGTGTTTTTCCTTATTATTATTTTTATCTGTTAAAATAATCTTTAAGAAATACAGTTCTTAAATCCTCAGTAGCATGGGAACTAGCAGATAGAATCAACAACTTGGATCTCATCTTACTAAAAAGCTTCCATACTTCAAAAGAAACCATCAGCAGATCTAAGAGACAATCTACATTGTGGGAAAAAATTTTTACCAGCTGTTCCTCAGACAAAGGACTATTATCAACGATATATAAAGAATTCAAAACAATCAGTCCCTCCAAATATAAAGACCTGATTCAAAAATGGGCATCCGAAATGAACAGACATTTCTCAGACAAAGAAGTAAAAGCAGCAAGAAAATATTTGAAAAAATGTTTCACATCACTGATCATTCGAGAGATGCAGATGAAAACAACACTGAGATTCCACCTCACCCCACAAACAATGGCTGCTATCAAGAAATCACACAATGACAAATGTTGGTGGGGTTGTGGGGAAAAAGGAACCCTTCTCCATTGTTGGTGGGAGTGCAGAGTGGTGCAACCACTATGGAAATCAATATGGAGATACCTCAAAGAGCTTGGACTGAAGATTCCGTTTGACCCAGCCATCCCTCTGCTGGGTATCCTTCCAAAAGAACTAAAAGAATCATATCACAGAGAAGTATGTGCACCCATGTTTATAGCAGCACAGTTTGTAATAGCTAAATCTTGGAAACAGCCCATTTGCCCATCATTTGGAATCTGGATAAAGAAGATGTGGTTTTTCTATAAAATGGAATATTACTCAGCCATCAAGAATGAGAAAATAGATTCATTCATAGGAAAATGGATACATATTGAAGATATACTCTGAAGTGAAATAAATAAGTCACGCATGTGTAAATACTGAATAATTTCCCTGGTGTGAATAATCTGCAGTAATACATAAGATCCTAATGACATTACTGACATTTAGAAATGGGAAGAAAGGAGCTAAAGGTGTAGGGAAAGTGGGATGGGTAAGGGAAGGGTAATAAGGGAAAAGAAAAAAATGTGAGATAATGAAAAGATGAAAATAAAGTGTTTGTAGATGGGGAAGGGAGGAGGGGGTGAAGGGAGGGCAGGGGTAAGGGGAAAAAATGAGAATCAAGACTTGTCATGTAGAGGTACAAGATCCCAATAATGAAGGTAACTGTACTGTATCCCTAAAATGTACCAATAAACTCAATTAAAGCTGAAAAAAAAAGAAATACAGTTCTTTGATTTATTCTGCTTCTCTTGATACCTTTCAGACTACACAGAACTTAAACGTTTGGGCTGCTTCTTATGCTGCTATCATAGACCATCACTACCACAAGTTTCCCTTGTTCCACCCTCTAGACTCCTCTTTTGGTATTTCTGTCAATAGCCTGTATAAGAGATAAATGTCCATGTAATCGTCATTGCAGCATATTGTCTATGCCAAGAGAGTAACTTCACAGCTGAACTTTAATACAGGTTCTAAATTGTGGTGGAACCTATAAAATAATTGTGAAACAGTCATTGCCATATAAGTAAAATAAGCCACAAATATGCAAAATACATAAGGCATCCCCTGAATCTTAGTTCCTTATATTCCAACTGGAGATAGAAATATATATTTCAAAGACTCTTGGAGCTACCTGGTAGAATGTTAGAATTACTTGAGGAAATTTTAAATGAACTATGACACCCTCCCAGAAATTGTTCCTGAATGAAATCTGTACATCCATACTTTGCTAAACACCTTCATACTTCTCTAATCAGAGTTAAGATCCATTAGTCAAAATTTTTTCAT
>NW_022900915.1:28521189-28543755 GCF_012274545.1 Fukomys damarensis | reverse complement strand
TATTATATATTTTATGCCAGGGATTGAACTCTGGACGGCAGGTGGCAGAACCACTGAGCTAAAACCCCAGCCCCATCTCTTTCTATTTTGCCAATGCTGTCCTCAGGTTCTTATTAATAATTCTTTGGCTCTAGCTTAATGGTATTTGATATTTTAAAATCCTTTATATACAGAACTTTTTGTGGAAATCACTATTTCCCTTAGATTTACTGGTTTTCACTTTTTTTTTAATCCTACAAATTCCATTATTGGTATAAATCATCTTATCTATTTACCTCAGAAGCTTATATGATGAGTGAAACTAAAAATATTTGTCCACTGATGAAGTCCTATGACATTGCAAATAGGAGCTTCCCCATACAAGTGATGAACAGTCTTCCTGTGTTTGTAGGCTGCACTGCCTTTTCTTCTAATAGATTAGGGGATGTTTCAAAGCACTTTCCAATAAAGAATACAGTCATGAAATAATATTGGCTTATGGCTAAATGATAATGAGAAATGAAATTTGATTGAGAAATACATTACTTCACAGCCTTGAAACTTTTTCAGACAATAAAACACCAAAATGGAACAATATTTCTTTAAAAACTCTCACACAAGAGTGAAGTTAAATGATATATCCTCAATCAGTTATGAAGTAAAGATAAATTGACTTTGTCAACTCATCTCTAGGGTATAGGTTAATTGTGTTTCTACTATAGATATGCACTCCAAGCTGGTCAGGCCTGACAGAAATTACATATGTTGCCCCAACTTGATATTTTATTGGATAACTCAAAATTTCTGCACACATGCTTTTTCCAAAAAGAAACAAAATAGTGCCTTTATCTTTGAAGTGATCAAGAAACTAATATTTTTATGATTGAGGGATATTTCCAAACAATAAAATGAACATTGTTTCAGTTTCATGAGTTTGACAATTAGACACATGTAATTACCCCATGCAGCATAGCATACAACAACTGCATGACCCAGAATTTTCTATGGTGCCCATTTTCCATCCTGGTCCACACAGCATCAAAATCCATTTAACTTAGATTTTCAGTGATAAACTTTTCCAGTATTTTTATACATATCTTCAGATTCAAGGTTTATCAATCTGTAGTTCATTCTTTGGGTTTTCTAAATGGTATTTCATTGTACTATTTCACCATAGCTCATGTATTCATTCTTTTCTTTTTGGAAAACAAGTGTGTGTACGTGAGTGTTTGTGTGTGAATGTATGTTTGCTTTTCAATGTTAGCTTTATTGAAAAATAATGCTACTTGATTCAATTGTTTACGTTCATTTTTGGCTTCCTGAATTTCCTTTAAGGTAATGAAATAATAATTATTCAAACTCTCTACTAATATGCCAAATATTCACATTTAACACCAATTCAATGTTAATAAAAATATTTTAGTCATGCTTGATATTTTGCTGTCTTATCATACTGCAAATTCAGATGTAATTTTCTATTTTTAATTAGAATAAACTGTGACAAAACAAATGTAGAGGAAGACTATATGTGTTTCAGCATTTGTGTATGCATTCAAAGGCTGTAATTTGTGTATGTTAGTGTGTATGTGTTTTGACTTAATTTTTGTGTTATCATATAGTTTTGGGAAAAGCATAGAGGTATGTGTATGTCCAAATGTTAACAATGGAGAGTTACTTTCAAAGATGACAAAGTGTGATGCATAGTTTCTTATTTGGTTTATTTTTATTTTCTTTTCCTTAATTAATTCAGAGAAATATAATGACATTCTTGGTATTTTGTGCTATTTTCTTTTTAGTTTCCCTTTAAAAAAGTCTGCCTTCAATATTTATAGAGAGATTTTCAGGTCACAGAAAGTAGTATAATTTTAAATTTCTTATTATTTATTCACGTTTTTGAGATACCTCATACAGTTGAGGAGCTGTTTTTACTACTGCAGATGCCACTGCAACCAGGATTCAGATTAACTTTGTTCAGCAACTATGGTATCATTGTTGTGATTAATAAATATTTTATAACTTATAAACATGGAAAATTCTGACATAGGATGTTAAAAAGCAAAGTAAACTTTGGATACTAATGTCTTATAGGAAAAATGTAAATAACATCATCAATTTTGCTCATAATTAGTCACTATGATTTCATACTTGAGAAAATTCACAAATTAAGAAAGAGAACGTATAATTTTAAAATGTATTACAGATTGGTACTGATCCACATTGCTTTAGTTTTAAATATAGTGATTGTTTCTCATCTATTTGCACATTTTTATTATTTTCTAATGATCCTCTAAATACATATAAACTAAAGCTAAATTTGACATTACTTTATATTTGCAAATTAAAAGATATTAAAATAACTATTATGTATGTTGGTCTATAAAATATTAAGTGTTATGAAAACAAAAATAATAGTAAGTGAAATTTTAACTGAGTAAGGATACAATAGTATACATAAAGTAAATATATACTGAATCAATAGCTTGTTTGTACACATATCAACCAATGGGTTGAGTGCAGAGTTATGGAATAGGTTAAAATTATTCATTCCCTAAAATATCTTTTGGTATCATGGAAGTCTTCACCAAATACAAACATTTAAAATATAATCCACTCTGTTCAGAAAGTGCTCTGATCAAACCTTAGGTACAAACACCTTCTCAGAGAGAGACTACAAATGATGTCTCAGGAAGAAACTGGGTGTGTTAAAAACTGAAGGAGTTCTTGAAAAAAGAAGCAAGAATCATTACAATAACACTTGGGTTCACAAACACTTCTGTTTGCAAACAATTCCGTTCACAAACCAAAACATTCAGCAAAAGTTTGCTTCCTTTGGCAAACTCTTCATAGGATGACAAATGCTACAATAGCTATCTTTAACACAATGCTACACAATGCAACAACCCAAATACAGCCATCTTCCCCAAAATTATAAAATAAATTAAGTTCATCAACCAAGGCATCAGAAAAGAAAATGAGCAAAATAATAGAGTATTGGAAATAAGGCAAGAAATATCTTGATATAGATTTAGGGTCAGTTTTATGTAGAGGCAAAATATTGAAACTAAAAAGTAGTTTGGGATCAGATGGTGAATTCCTGTATCTTAAAGTCAGAATCTTGTCTTGGTATTTTGGAACATTCTAATGGTGCATCCAACACATTATTTTATTTGCAATTAAGAAAGATATCTCTGGTTTCAAGGAGAAAGAATAGTGGAAAAGAGAAGAACTTCCCAGCAGAGGAGGAGTGATTAGGAAATGAGCTATTGAAAACAAGTGGCCCATTTCTAGCCTATATTAAATTGCAGGGTGCTAGACTTTACAAATGCAAAAAAGTTGTTGTATATATGAGTTAAGCAAACTTGTGCTTTGAGCTTTGTTTCTTTCCTTCTTTTATTAAAAAAAAAATCAAGATTTCTATTATCCACTTCCACTGAACCCTAGTAGATGGCTTATGCTTTCAAAAAGTGGAAATATAGTTTAAACAGACCCCAGAAGTCTAAAATGAATCAGTAGTTGAACATCCTCATTTATTCATCATAATGCCTTTGACTTAATAACTAAAAAAAAAGGAATAGGTAAGAAAAATGTTTCCCTTATGTAGCAGAAGTTCTCTATTCTGGAGAATCCCCACATTTTACAGTGCTTTAAAGTAATGTATGTGGGGCAGATACCCCACATACATGAAAGGTACTGGATGCTTGGACTGCTTGGTTCTTAGGTTGTTGGAACAGTCACATGGCCTGATGTTGAGATAAAAGTGGGTGTGCAGAAATACATGAGAGAAGAGGGCCAAAGAGAGACAACCCACATGTGGGAAAATTTTTTCCCAGCTCTTCCTCAAAAAACTAACATTTAGAATATATAAAGAACTCAAAAAATTTAGGCACCCCATAATTTAAAGATACAGTGGGTATCTAACATGAATAGACACTTCTCACATAAAGTTGAAACAACAAATAAACATGAAAAATGTTCAATGTCACTGGTCATTCAAGAGATGTAAATTAAAACAATGCTGAGATTCCACTTCACTCCAGAAAGAATGGCTATTATAGAGAAACCAACCAATAACAAATGTTGGAGGGTTGGGAAGGGGAAAGGAACCCTTCTTCAGTGATGGTGGAAGTGTAGTGTGGAGATTCCTAAGGAAAAAAAAAAAAAAGATTGCATTTGACCCAGCTATTTCCCTTCTTGGTATCTTCACTAAAGAATTAGTAGCATCATACCAGCAATACATGCACAACCATTTATAACAGAACAGCTTGTTATAGCTAAATCTTGGAAACAGCCCAAATGCTCATGAACTGATGAATGGATAAAGAAAATGTGGGAGGGCATATACGATAGAATACTATTTTTCTACAAAGAAGGGCAAGGAGATATGTCTAGGTAAATGGAGGCATACTCTTAAGAGTGTGGTCTCTTAAGTGAGATAATTAATTGGATGCACATATTTAAATATGCACTGGTTTTTGGTGTGAGAAACTGAAATTAGAAAAAGGACTAAAATGTATTATAGACATAGGGAAATATGAAGAAAATGTTCAAATGAGAAGAGGAATGAGGAAAGGGAGAGGGGGAAGGAAGAAGGAACAAAGAAAAAGAGAGTAGAAGGAAAAATGGAAATAAATCCTTTGCAAATAAGTAGAAAGGCTGAAAGGGAGGGACTGGGAATAGGAAAAAAGAACCAAAATATATCATGTACAAGTGCAAATTCCCTATGGTGAATGTTATCATTATGTATATCTAAAAATGTACCAATAAATGTTTTGCTTTCAAAATATTTTTTAAAAAAAGAAAATATAAGACAAAGGTGGTATTTTGTTCAAATTCATTCTGTCAGTCATGGTACTTGGCTAATTTTAAAGACTCTTCATAAAGCAACATACACAGAGGCCAATGATTACATTTAAGTAGTCAATAGAAAAACAAAAAGTTTATGGCAGTAACAGAGAAGACTCATAAATAATAATTACTAATAGGTAAGGATATAAGTAAGTTACTACTAATATATTTAAAATTATTAGGTTACATTCAGTTTCTGAAAAACATTATAAATTTGATCAATTTTTGTACATCTCTTATTAATATAAGAAAAATCATCCCATCATTAAATTTTTCATTCTGAAAATTTTACTTCAGTAAAATCCACAAACCTATATTGAACATGGACAATCTTTTCTTCATTTAGTAATTTCTGATTTGTCTTTTAAATTACTAAGTCACACTAACTCAAACTTTCAGCTTCTCTCAAAAGCCTGGCAGATTTTTAAATAATAGTTTTGCTTCGTTTTTCAAGGAAAATTTATGTGTTTTATTAGCAGTATATATTATTTTACATTTACTTAGAGCAATTTGGAGATAATATAATCATATTTGTTTGCAAAAGCTTTTAAAATGATTTAAAATTGTCTTTATTAAAGAGATCAAATACTGGATGAATATTTATCCATTTTCCTTGTTGTGTTTTAAACACATCAAAGTATTGAAGGACATGTAAAAAACACTAAGCTGAGTTCTTCATTATTTTTCTGTTTTGTGAGTAATTTAACAAGATAATTATTCAAATTAAGTTTGTGAATTTATATCAAAGTCCTAGTCTTTTCCAAATAATAGGTTGGGAAATTGCAGACTGAGATACAAAGATTTTAAAAAATAATTGGTACTATCTACTGCATGTATATATATGTAAATTGGATAATAACTCAGGAATAAATTTACAGAATAAACTTTGTATATTTTTGTAAGTCATTTTACGCATTTCATGAGAATAAAATGCAAGAATTTTGGTAAAATCGTTTAGGGCTGCATGTTGAACTAGTTTTTTCTTTAAATTTCCAAAATACACACATATATACATTAACATAATCTAGTTACTAGATATACACAATTGGCAAATAAAAATACAGCAAATGTAGTAAACAAGTAAATCAGTGCACCAAGATTAATCTGTGACTCCAACAGCTGTAAATATATAATGTTTAACAGAAGCTTTTAATGTAATTTTGTCAGTAAATAGTATATACTTTATTTATGTTAATGTATCTGTCTAAATTACTTATACATTTCTATTGTCTTTGTTTATTAACATCAAGGCTAAATGTGCATATTAGCTAAATAAAGGTGGATGAACATGTGGATAGAATTATATATCAACCAGCCTTTCCTGTCCTGTTCTAGCTACTATTAAAAGGCAGATGTGAATGGTTTTCTTCCTGTGTATTTAATTTATTTTGAAATATTTATTTAGATGAATAAGATTAGCTTTAACTCTATATTTCATTCTTTAAAAATTCCAAAAATAAATATATTACTGACAATACATTTTTCCTATAATTTTCATTTTATTTTTATTTAAAAGAGGATAGTGAATGGCTACAGACATGGATTTTATTGACTGGCCCATGATAGCCACTCAGTCATTAATTTTCTCTAAAGGTAAGAGTACCTGTCTACACAATGAACCTGGGTTTGAGTTAAAAGAAACTATTGGAAGTAATTTTTAAAATGAGATAAATTACAAAGTTAAGAATAGTTATTTGTACAGTATTAAAGAATAAAAATTGTACTTCATTTTGTGAAAAGCACACATAATATTAAAAAATCATGCTCAAATATGGTTAAATACAGTATCTTCTTGACAGAGAGTACAATTCATTACTGAATCTGTTTTTCACAATGTTAAAAATAGGCTGATATGTCTGCTGATAAAGACTGAGTGAAGCTAAACTATGCTTGAGCTGTCATGACAATTCTTACACCATAATGATTATGTTATCCAGCTTTTCATTGCTGTGACAAAACACTTTCTATTTACAGTTTAATGGAGGAAAGATTCATGTGCCTCATGAATTCAGAAGTTGCAATAGTCAACTGGCTCTTTTGCTTTTTTCCCTGTGGCCAGGCAGAAACATACCAGAAGGGAACAGACTGGTGAGGACTGTGAGCTGCCCTGTAGAGCTAGGCTGCTGCCCTGCCCCCAGCCCCCAGGCCTCCAAATGGAGCACATCAGTGAGGACTGTAAGCCCCCTCCTGCCAAGGCTTACTGGCTATGCCAATGCCGAGATACACACTACAGAGGCACAGGGGGTCATAAAGGCTATGCTACTGAGCTCCAGAAGATAGAACAGAAGTGAAAAACAGAAATAGGGTCTCTTTCAGGCTCCTTGATGAAAACTGAAGCCCACTGGTAAAGTGAAGAGAATCTCTGCAATAAAGGCAGACCAGACCATCATAGTTGGCAAGTTGTAGGGATCACCTCCTCAAATCAGAACCTGGACTATCTTTAGAGAAGAGCTGCTGGAACCTGTAGTAGAATCTCACAGAGTTTAACCCTGCAGATGGTCAGAGAGCTCAACTTGGACCTTGCAGGAAGAAATCAGAAATTTCTAAAATGTGCTTGATATTACTGTGTTGCTGCTGATTATATCACTTGGGCTAAGGCATGGTGATTGATCTAATCAATTGTCTTGGTATTAATACCAATTCTTGGTATTATGAAAATTAGAGTGTCTCTGAGTCATTAGAGACTCAAAATCTAAAGACCAACTATATCTGGAAGATCAAAGTATTAACCTAGGAATTAAACCAAGGGCAGTACCAACAACAAAAGTAAAAATTAGGAAACACTTAAGCAAGGCACAAATACAGACTTCCAGCTCATCAAGGAAAAATTCTAGGCAAAATAAGGAGGAAAAGTCTGGTAATCAACCACCAGGACGCCCTGAAGTCATAGCACAGAAAGTAACAAAAGACATCAATCAGGCTCTATAAAAATTCAAAGCAGAAATAATTTCCACAATGAAAGACAAGATTAGAAACTCTAGAACAGAAACAAATTTTAAAAAATACATGATTTCAGGACCATGACAGGAGCCACAAATTCCCAGCATAGGAAAGAAATGGAAACCATTAATATCCAACATAGGAAAGAAATGGAATCCATGAAACAGATAGATATCCAGGAGATAAAAAGGACTACTGAAAGTATACACAACAAACTGAACCAATCTGAAGATAGGATATCAGATATAGAAGACAGAAAGGGAGTCAGTGACCATGAAAAGAGAGACCTCTTAAAAACAGTAAAGGACTATGAGAAATCAAACCAACAGCTGCTAGATGACACAAAGAAGAATGATAAAAGACTGATAGGAATCCAGAAAAAGGCAGGAGAAAGTACAAATAACAGAAAAAAATCTGTTCTCAGAATTAATGACAGAAAACTTCCCAAACAGAGCAAAAGAATTTCACATACAGATTAGGGAGGCATATAGGACCCGTACTAGCCATGATAAAAAAATCTACACCTAGACCTATAATAATCAAGATATCAAAAACCCAACAGAAGAACAAAATACTATAAGCAGTTAGAGAAAAGAGACAAATCACATGCAAAGGAAAAGCCTGTCAAAATCACAGAAAACTTTTCAACACAAACCCTCAGGTCAAGGAGAGTCTGGAGTGAGGTATTTCAAGCCCTAAAAGAAAATAACCTCCAACCTAGACCAATGTATCCTGTAAAACTATCTTTCAAAACTGATAGGGAAATAAGATATTTCCATGACAAAGAACACCTGAGAAACTTCATGAATACCAAACCAGCACTACAAACAATTCTAAACAATATCCTAGAAAAAAAGATAATGAAGGTCACAACACCATGAAGCCCATCAGAGTAAATCCAGTAGGCAAGGCAAGAAACTAAAGGAAGAGTGGGAAAATTAAAAAGAACCAATACAGGACACTAACAGGATAATGATAAGTCAGTACATATCAGTTATAACCATCAGTTAATGGCCTCAATTTACCAATGAAAAGAAATAATCAACATAGATGTAAAAATCCTCAATAAGATACTGGCAAAGAGAATACCATGGGTCATCGAGAAGATCATACACCTTGACCAAGTCGGATTTATTACAGGGACTCAAGAATGGTTCAACATACATAAGTCAATAAATGTAATACACTATATTAACAGAGTCAAAGACAAAAACTCTATTATCATCTCAATAGATGCAAAAAACGCATTTCACAAAATTCAACACCCATTGAAGAAAAAAACTCTGCAGAAAATTGGAATAGATGGTCTCTATCTCAATTTGATAAAGTCTATCTATGAAAAGCCAACAGCCAATATTATATTAAATGGCCAAAAACTGAAAATGTTCACAGTAAAATTAGGAACAAGACAAGGAGATCCACTATCAACACTTCTCCTCAATATAGTTATAGAAACATTAGCCACAGCAATTACATAAGAGAAAGAAATAAAACAATAAAGATAGAAAAGGAAGAAGTTAAACTGCTGTTATTTGCTGGTGATATAATACTCTACATAGAAGACCCAAAAAACTCTGCCAATAGACTTCTACATTTATTTGACAGATTCAGCAGAGTAGCTGGATGTAAAAACCAATAGCTTTCCTGTACACAGATAGACTCACTGAGGGAGAAATCAGGGATACAGTTCCTTTCATAATAGCATCCAAAAAATGAAATATCTAGGAATCAATCTAGCAAAGAAAGCAAAAGACCTCTATACCAAAACTATAGCACTCTGAAAAAAGACTGAAGAAGATATCAGAAAATGGAAAAACATACCTTGCTCCTGGATAAAAAGAATCAACATAGTGAAATTGGTCATACAACAAAAACTGCTATATATATTCAAGACAATTCCAATTGAAATTCCAACAAGTATATTTCACAGAAGTAGAGAAAACAATCCAGAAATTCATTTGGAACCAGATGTGACCTAGAATAGCAAAAGCAATTCTAAGCAACAGAGATGTGGCAGGGGTATCACAATCTCTAACTTGAAACTATACTACAAAGGAACTGTGATAAAAACAGCATGGTACTGGCAAAGAAACAGACCTGAAGATTAGTGGAATTGATTGAAAGATACAGAAACAATTCCAGATGTACTCAGTTACCTCATCTTTGACAAAGGAACCAATCATCCTCACTGGAGGAAAAATGGCCTCTTCAATAAATGGTGTTGGAAAAACTGGATTTCAACCTGCCAAAGATTAAAACTTGACCCTTATCTTTCACTGTGCACTAAACTAAAATCCATGCAGATTAAAGATCTTAATATGAAAACAGAAACACTATACTTGCTGGAAGATATGTTAGGTAGAACTCTCAAAGACACTGGCATAGGAAAAAGACTCTATGAAAAAAATTTTAGTAGCATGGGAACGGGCACAAAGAATCAACGACTTGTATCACACTTTTTAAAAAGCTTCTGCACTGCAAGAGAAACTACCAACAGAGCTCAGAGAGAACATACAATTTGGGCAAAAATTACCAGCTGTTCCTCAGACAAAGGTCTACTATCTAGAATATATAAAGAACTCAAAAAAATCTCCTCAATATAAAGTCCCTAAGTATAAAGCCCCAATTCCTAAATGGGCATCTGAAAAGAACAGACTCTTCTCAGATAAAGAAGCAAAAGCAGCAAACGAATCTATGAAAAGATGTTCAACATCACTGGTCATTCAAGAGATGCAGATGAAAACACTGCAATTCCATCTCACCCCACAAAGAATGGCTGCTAGCAAGAAGTCAGCTAATAGCAAATGCTGGTGGGACTGTGGGGAGAAAGGACCCTTCTCCATTGTTGGTGAGAGTGCAGACTGTTACAACCATTGTGGAAATCAATGTAGAGATACCTTAAACAACTAGGATTGGAAGTCCAAATTGACACTACTATTCTCCTGTTGGGTATATTCCCAAATGAATTAAAAGAATCATACCACAGTGGTACATGTGTACCCATATTTTTAGTGGAAACAGCCCAAGTGCCCATCAACTGGAGACTTGATTAAGAAGATATGTTCTTTTAATAAAATGGAGTACTACTCAGCCATAAGCAATGAGGAACCAGAATCATTTATAGCTAAATGTATGCATATTGGGGCCATACTCTTAAGTGAAATAAATAGGACACACATGTGTAAGTACCAAATAGTTTCTCTGGTGTGAAAAATTGAAAGTGTAAATAAGGTTCAAATGGTATAATTGATAATGTGTGAAGCAGGAAGAAATTGCTAAAGGGGAAATGGAAAGGTGAGGGGAAAGGAGATAAGGGAAAAGAAAAAATGTGAAAAAGGAAAAATGGGAAACAAAGTCTTTGAAAATAGGGAAGGGTTATGGGTAGAAGGGAGGGGAGGGGTATGGGAAAAAAATGAAACCAAGATATATCATACAAGGGTATAAAATCCCAATGATGAATGTAACTGTATTGTATACCTAAAAAGTACCAATAAACTCAATGAAAGAAAAAAGAAACATTGCATAAGATCACAGCAGAGGGAAGTTGCTCACTTTCCTGTAGGCAGGAAGCAGAGACAGGAGAGAGAGAGAGATGGGGTGGGGGCCAAAGACAGAAAGAGAAGAGGGGGGGGGAGAGAGAGAGAGAGAAAGAGATCCAGAGAGCCAGACCTTTATCCAGGCCCCACCTTATCATGATCCTCCCACACTCACATCAGGTCTCCCACCAGTTTGCTCCCCACAGCCCATCCTCCCTGGATGCTCTCTCACAGACACACCCAAAAGTTTTCTAGTTTCAGAGAGTCTTCTCCACCCAATCAAGTTGACAGTTCAGTCAAGTAACTCACAACAGCTCAGGTTGGGACCTTATGTTTTAAAAATAGTGTTGAGCAAAAAGAGCACTGTGATTAAAAACTGAAAAATATGAGATCTGTTAGAAATAAAAGCAACTTTAAAGCAAAAAATAAACATTAGGGCCGGGGATTTAGCTCAGGGGTTCGGTGGCCTGCCTTGCAAGCACAAAGACCCAAGTTTAATCCCCAGTACCAAAAAAAGTAAATAAATAAAATAAATAAATAAACATGAAAAAACTCAAAATATAACATTGTTTAATGAAAATAAACAATTATTTTTGTAACAAAATATATCCCTGGTTAAAAACAAGATGGATATTTTAAAATATTTTTATTGGTACATTTTAGATATACAATACAGTTATATTCATCATGGGGATCCAAGATATGTCATGTAAAGGTACAAAGCAAGATGGATTTGTTCATTATATATCATTTCAGATTTTTTTTTCACTTCAAAATATGTATGAAAGAAATAAAAGTAGCTTCAATTTTTCCACAATTGAATATAATACTTATCTGAATGCTCTAGCTCATCTAATGAGGAAATGTGAATTAACAGTGGAAATAACAGAGTAAATTATAAATCCTCAGAGAATTCAGGGATTTACTATTGCTTCTCTTCATTTCCTTGGCTTGAGTTTAAGTTCTAGGTGAATTGGATTAAAAAAATCTTGGATTAAAAAAACAATTAAAAGAAATGGCTTTTTATTTCAAATGGTCATTTTTGGATTGGGTCTTCAAATTTGGGAGATTTTTTTTAAAGTTATTTATGTAGTCTAGATAGTAGAACTTTGTCTGTGGAAAGCTGGTAAAACAAAAAATTTCCACTTTGTTGGTTGTCTCTTCACCCTGTTGATGGTTTTTCTTGCTGTACAGAAGTTTTCTATAAGCTGAGATACCAGTTGTTGATTCTTTATGTTAGTTCATTCCATGTGTGACATTTCTCAGGCAAAGAAGTAGAAATAGCAAATAAACTAAGATAAAATATTCAACATCATTTGTCATTGTCATTTAAGAGATGCAAATAAAAACAATGCTGAGATTCCACCTCACCCCACAAAGAATGGCTGCTATCAAGAAATCAACCAATAACAAATGCTGGTCCTGTTGTGGGGAAAAAGGAGCTTTTCTCCACTGTTGGTGGGAGTGTAAACTGGTGCAACCACTGTGGAAATCAGCATGGAGCTTCCTCAAACAACTAGGATTAACAGTCCCATTTGACCCAGCTATTCCCCTGGTGGGCATCTGTCCAAAAGAATTAAAAGAATCATACCACAGCTATATATGTGCACTGGTGTATAGTGACACATTTTGGAACAGCTAAAACTTGGAAACAGCCCAACTGTGGACTGACTAAAGATGTTTGTTTGTTTGTTTTATAAAATGGAGTACTACTGAGCCATTAGGAAAGAGAAACTAGAGGCATTTATAGTTAAATGGATGCACATTGAGGCCATACTTTTAAGTGAAATAAATAGGACACACTTGTATAAATACCAAATAGTTTATCTGGTGTGAGAAACTGAAAGTGTAAATAAGGATCCAAAAGTACAATTGAAATAGGAAGATAAAGCCCAAAGGGGAAAGGAAAGTGGGAAGGGTAGGGGGTGGGAGAGGATTAAATATGAGAAGAATAAAAAACAAACAAAGCCTTTGTAAATAGGGAGGGCTAGAAGGGTAGAAGGGAGGACGGGAATGGGGAAAAATTAAATGTAAAGGTACAAATCCCCAGTGAATGTCATCGTATTATATACCTAAAATGTACCAATAAACTTAATTAACTGAAAAGAAAATGACTAAGCAGCCATTATCACCTTCTTTGCTGCTGCTCTGCTTGGCATTTCTGTGTAAACCTTCCTCTGTTTTCCACTCGGGTCACTGTGCCTCATGTCATCCACATGTGAGCCCTCCTAGCTGCCCTGGCTACTTCACAGATGGCCCGACGGATGTGTCACAAAACATTCACATAGTCGCTGATAATACTCTGGACCACAAACAACTTGTAAGTTGGCCAGACCTTTCTGTCCCGGAGCTAGATATACATTTCTGAACACTGAAACTAACCAGGGTCTGCCAAGTACAGTGTGGAAGAGTCAAATTCATCTGGTTTTGTTTTTGTTGTCCTCTTGCTTTTCTTTTCTCCTACAAATTAAGGATTCTTACTTTCCTCTATTTCAATGGTTGAATGATGAGGGGGTTCAGAAAAATGAAAATCTATTTCATCCTGGATTAAACAATATGGATTTAAATCAGCATTTTTTTCTCCCCTGCCTTATCAGCATTTTATTTCTTTTGGAACAAAATATGGATTTTGCATTTAATATTTCTATTTATGCCCTAAATTTCATGTTTAGAGTCTTCCAACTCTTTTATAAAAATATGAAGCCATGTTCTCAAGTTGAAAAAATCAAAACAGCAATGAGTTAAATTGAATATTATGCAAAAAATAATAGATCATGAACAGTTGTATTTTTCCTAGAAATGTGAATGAAACAAATTTGAAATCTGATTATGTGTTTCATTAGGAGAAAAATAAAGGAGGTATTGTAATAAAGGCAGAAAAGGGAATTGAAAAATTCAGAGTCCTTTCACTTATTTTAGAAAAAGTGTAGCATAAGAGAATTAGAAAAATTTCTTCAACCTTCTGACATCTAAAAGACACTACTAAAGTAAAATTATTGAATAATTAGCATCACTTTGAATATTTCAACTTTTACTTTTAAATTGAGGATATGTATACAATGTCCACATTCATACACTTATTGAAGAATATATAAGAGCCCTGCTCATTGCAGTGAGAGAAAGAAGAGCACAAAATTGTTTAAAGAAAAAAGTCAGGAATATGACAGCATTCATATTTCTGCCTTTGGAAGCAAATAATTGGGAACATATTTTAAAAATTCTTTTTACCTTGACATCAAAGTCATAGAAACCTTAGCGGGTTATGTCAAAATGTATAAAAGTGCAGAAATGAAGTACAAAATTAACTTAACATTTTGGAAGAATATTTTATGGATCAACTTCAGCAATTTGATAATTAGATTTAATTCACCTCAAACACAACAGTGGTCTATCTTTGCAAACAAATGAGAAAACAATTCTAAATTCATAGAAATACAAAACATTTATCATTTAAAATTGTAAAAGAAGAACTACATGATTTTAAGACTTTATAATGTTACAATATTCAAGACAGTGTGGTACTGATATACAAATCAATACACAGGTCAATGTAACAGAAATGAATTTAGAAATAAATGCATTTATACATCATCCCACATGATCTGTTTAAGCAGCAGTTCACATACACTGACATAAACTTACCTGCATCAAGAAAAGTACATGGTGTCCTTCTACCTTTGCATACATGAGGGAATCCTTCATCTCCTTTTATTTAAAGCTAGTATACACTGGTGGAAAAGAAAATACAATATTTACTTTATAAATCAATTACTTTGATAGTTTAATGTATGTAATCATTGCACATCGCTTTTCTAGGCACATGTAATTATGTATATTTTACATTCTTTATCTAAAAATATGGAATGTTTCTAAGCTTTATAGGGTCAAATATTCAACAATGAAATAGAAATAGAAAGATAAATCATCTAATCTTTAAACAAACCAAAGAAAACAACTGTGTTAAGAGTTGGGGGATTTTTATTTTCATTAGATTTTTTTCCCTTTTTTCTCTCATTAAGTTTATTGGTACTTTGTATGTCAATTATACAATTTGGATTTTATTCAGGATCTTAATCAAGTTTAGATGTGGTTTTGAGGCCATACTTTCTCGTTCTTCATTAAAAGATTAGAAACACAAAAATAGCATTCAAATCTTCTTATGCAGTTTACTTTATCATAATGATAATAAATGTAAAACAATAATCAACAAATATAATTTAAATATTTATAATTACACAATAGTTTACACATTAGGCACTAGGATATAAAATTGAAAATGGTGTTGGACCACAGGCTGGATAGGAGTGATGTAGCAATAACGTAGGGAACACTAACTTTTGAGTAACTACTTAAATATATTATCAAAAATTTTTATTTGAAAATTCTTCTCTTTAATGTTTTTGTGATACTTTTAATGTTCAATATACCAATTAGGAACATTCTTAAAGTGTGTTTGCAAAGAAGTAGAGCTTGCGTAATGTTGTAGAACCATTCCTCCACTCTTCTACAAACGTACATTTCTTATATGCATCCTTTGCAACAGAATGCTATGCTAGATGACTTGGAGAAAGAAATAGTGTGTGCAGATTATAAGTCTTTTGAAGCCTCAGAAATATTAGCAACTGCAAGCTCTACTCTATTTTCCTTCTAAAATTCAAAAACAATTTGGGGTACTTTTTTTTAGAAAATGAAATCAGCTGAAATTTACAATTTAGTTTCTTATTTCAGTGCAATTTGATAGGAGAGTACACAAGGAGTTATATTTCCATCTATAAAGGAAAATTTAGAATGTAAATATAGGGGTAGAGTAATGCAGTGGAGGGTGAAATTGTGCTGTTGAAAATAATTACTGTGGGCTGGGGATTTAGCTCAGTGCTTCTGCTGCCTGCCTTGTAAGCACAAGGTCCTGAGTTTGATCCCTGGTTGAAAAAAAAAAAATAGCGTGTTGATCATTATGCAAAATCACTTAATAAGTTTGACTTAGACATTCTGTTAACATAAAAACTAAGAGACAGATAGCCCACAATGACTAATACGAACCAAGTGAGAAATATTATCTGTTAAACTGTTATGATTCAGAATATTAAACTGTAATCACTTAAAGAATGAGGAGAGTAAATAAGGTCACCTTAACTGTGCTTTACTTATTTAAAACACCTTGATGTGACTTATACACATTCCTGCTATCTTTTTCTTGTTCTAAGGCATTATAAATAGTAATTACTGGAATCTATAAATTGCTAAGATTAATAAATTAAAAATGCCTATGGTCAGAGTATTTCAGGTAAAACAATCTTGCAATATTGTGCTAGCACATATTTTATTTGACAGGAAGGTAAAAATTATTTAAACTTTTCTTAACAAAGCACAATTTTCTCTTAGAATTTGGTATTTTGAAACAAATTTTTGTAAAATTTCTAAATTGCCTGTTCTGGGCTCAAATTTTAGTTCCTCCTGCCTCAGCTTCCCACAGCGCTGGTTTTACAGACAGATCACCACAGCAAGAAATCTTGTACAACCTTAAACTTAAGAATTTGACTTATTTACCAAGTGGTGCTATTTTTTTCTAACTAAATTATTTAAACATATTTGGGAAATATTAATTCTAGAGTTATGCATGAACTCATATAGGAATTCAGAGTTGGTACAATATAAACCAACTTCCAATACCGTAAGGCTATATGGGAACATGCATATAACCATTCTCTCTAAATAAACAATATATCTAATATCTCTATATTTTTAATAGTTTGGACTATCTAAAAGTATATATTTGATATTTACTTGACTATCTTTATAATCCATTTTTTCTTTAAAATAAAGCAATAGTTTCTTACTAATCTGAAATAATATGCACACTACGTGCTATAATACATGAGCACAAAAATTTTCTCAGAGAAATAGATTTTCTCAAAAAAAAGTATAGTGGCTTTTTTTTAAACTCTAACAGAAATAACACACATGGTTCCATTAAAGCTTTTCAGTAGCTTGTGTAATTTGTGCAAATACATGTCTAACAAAGACAAGTGTGTAAATATGTTTTAACTTCCTGTGGTAGTGCATGAGAGGCTTTGAGTGTTTGAGTGAATAGCTGCTCAGGAATTTCTGTTTAGCTCATTTGTGAGCTTCTGTCCTATGAAGTCTATTTCAAAAAAACTGGATCATCTGGTCCAAAATGGCACACTGAATTAATGTGCTAATGAGCATCAACTTAGTCATATTTATAAATCATAGTGTAATATATACCTCTAAATTTAAAAAGAACCTTGTATGGAGTAAAACCAAAAGACTGAGTATCATTTCTCTAGCAAGTCTACATATGCTTTGGTTATAACTACATGTCACCCGAAGCCTCCTGGGGGTCATAGTTGAGACCTGATTATATTTATAGTATTTTACCTTGTTTCTTATAGTATTTCCACAATTATTCCAGAAACTGATACTTCATATCAGATGTTAATCAATTTCACTTTTAGGAATGCAACTGATCAGTAATTATTAATGAAAATTAGTGTAATTAATAAAGAGACTTTATTGAGTACTTTTCTCCAGGAAATATGAACATTTTATTTATTGGTTTATTTAAAAGTATTATTTATTTTTAAATAGCAAAAGGTAGTAGCAAAAGGGAGTCTTTTCATTTTAATTAAAAACATGCCTTAAGGAGAAAGGGAAGAAGGGAAAGGAAAAATTATGAGCAAAGGAAAAAATGGAAAGAGAGAGTCTTTGTAAATAGGGAAGGGTGAAGGTGTTGAAGAGAGCATAGGGGAATGGGAAAAAAATAAGAACCAAGATATATCATGTAAAGGTACAATTTCCCAATGATGGATGTCATCATATTGTATACCTAAAATGTACTGATAAACTCTATAAAAAAACCCTTAAAATAATCCTTTCACTGATTCTTAATGGAGCATATTTTGATAGCTCCTGTGAAGGCAAGTCATTAACTCTGGGGACCATGATTCACAACTACACCCTTAGACAAAACATCTGGATCAGATTAGCTGGTGGGTAGCACCGTTGACTCAGGAATAATTCAAACAGTTCAGGAAAAGCATATGGCCAGCGATGTGACATTTGTTTTGCCTCAGCCAGTTTGACCTATTCATTCACTGCCATCTAAGTGATGATTAAAACTTAATTTACAGTTACTTTCAGAGGAGATGTATAGAAATAAATCTTGAATCATTCAGTAAAATGTGAATAGCATATTAGCTTAATTCTCAAGATTGGTTAAGAGTAAAATATAATCAAATCTTCCATTAAACGCTTGGAAAAGCACAAGCGTTATGCAAATGGTTGACAGAAATAATTCTGTTTTTGATGAAAGTCTTATAAAGTGCAGCAAACAGAACCATTTTTCAGCTCATTGGATGGCCTATATTCAGCACAAAAATTAGGACAAACTGCTTCAAGAAAAAAAGTTACACTGAAAATTATTTTATTTCCTTTTAGTTCTGCTTCAAAGACACAAACTGATAAAAGGTGTTCTAAAAGCAAGGTGGTTAATTACTGGGGTTGTTCTGCCCTGCGCTCACACTGAAACAGCAATTACCCTAAAAGCAAGATGGATAGCTACCTCAGATGCCCAGTTCTAAACCTACATCAACAGGAAGGTTTTATGAGTAATAAATGGATCGTGTTTTTACTGTTTCCTCTAATTATTTTGTGTATTTAAGGAAGGTAATAGACATAGAATTGAACCTTTCATCATTCAGGCTGAAGTGACAGATTGTTACTAAACTTTTGTAGACTGAAACAATTTTACAAATATTTGCCCTACTTCTACTTCCCTAAATTTTTGTGCCTCTCACACTTCAATGCAATTTTATAGAAAGAGGAGGTTTCTCTTTAAAAGACAGAAAAAAAGCAAAGGCATAAAGCAGAAAGAGAAAAAATATGATGATAAAAAATTTATTTTTAAGGTGCTCATGATTTTCATGACAAAATTCACTATGCTCATTGGTAGTAATCATAGATGCACACAAATTGACTTTCCTCTATCAATAAATATAATAAGAAATTTACAAAATTTTTTGAATTTTTCTTTATGATGTATAACACACAAATCTACAGAAACTTGCATTACAAAAAGTCAGAATTCTCTCCTTTCGCTCTTGCTTCATAAACTCTTAGAAATGTCAAAGGAGAAAAAAATTCACATTTCTACATTATAGACAAGTAGTGTCACTACACCTTGTGCTCCTGATGCCTAACTATTACACTACATTTTACTCTTAATTGTAACCGATCATTTATTGACTTCCATGCATCTGTTTGGTGGAGATATTAGGTGCATCGCTTTGATACTGCACTTACCGATTCAACACCAGTCAGTGAAGAATGGCAATAGCTAGAAACGTACCCTGGCAGTTTACATGGTAAAAATTAGCCAGTGGAGCAAATTTATGTTTAATTTATTGTATTGTTAATTAACAGGCTTCTAAAATGACAATGCAGATTGAACTTTAGTGAATTATGTCTGTAGCGATTCCACAATGAATAACGCAATATGTTAAGAAAATGTTCTGGTGTTTAAAAACTATCATATGATTCAAAAAAGAAGCTGTTCATTGGAAAATAAGTAAAGATTTGATGCATAGTTCTATTCACTTTTATCTTACTCATAAATGAAAATATCAGGCATTCATAGTAGACCTAAACATGTTCTTCATTTACAATCATATTTTGGCTATAAGTAGTAACAGACAGGCCAAAATTCAAGAAAAAGAAAATAAATTGGCTCTGTGGAATTTGTTGTATTGTACAGTTTCTTAATATAACAGCATTGTTAAAAATTTGTACACAAGATATATATGTGTGTGTGTGCAAATATTATAACATGAATATACACATGAGATCCTATAGAAAAAGTAAAAGTAAACTCCAGGTTTATTGTAAATTTAAAATTTGAGAAATTCAATAAAAAAATAAACAATTTTATTATTTTAAGGTAAGAAAAAGTGTTCTTTCTACAGTTTATGAAATGAATCAATGTGAAGGAAAATACTATTTCAATTTAATTAATATTATTAAGTTTTCATCATTACTTGAATTTAAAGACAAATGAGGGTGGAAAATGGTTTCTGATAAATGAAACTAAAAAAGAACACATAGTCAGAATTTGTGCACTGGACACACATACATGTATACCTAGACACAAAATAAAGGGTGATGAGAGGTAGGTAGTTGTTAACTGTATTATTTTTATATTAACATGGATTATCAAATAAACATAATCCAAAATTTTTGGTAGGTGCCTATTACAGTACAACATTTTGATGTGTAGAATTATTTAAGGTACTTTGACATTTTGTAACATAGCAGTTTTTGTCTTTTTCCAGGTGCATAAAAATAATCTTGCCAGGACCAATTAAGAAATAATTTTCTCCCCTGGAATTTAAATAGCATTCTGTAGTATACATAGCGTCATATATTCTTTATCACATTAGGGAACTTCCTTTAAAATCTCTAACATGAGTAGGCATTTTTAGCAAATAAGAACATAAAGCCATTATGAATAATACCCTAATTGATTCCATATAAATCTGTTTTTAAAACTGATCAATGGTGGAACTGCTGTCTTTTGCAGGCCTGCTTATGAACTGTATATGCCTTCTACTGAGGGCGGATTTTAAAAACCTGCAAGGGAACATTCTGGATTCGTTTTGAGGACTTTGGAGCGTGCTGTGCGGGATTCTAATTCTCCCTCTTCCTTGATTCAGAAGATCCTATGGGTTCTCATTTTCTCTATCCCTTTTCTCCGCCCAAAATGAAATCTCACTGCCAATCTGGCCTCCTTTCTTCAAGGCATAGCTATCATGGACCACTGGATTTTAGTGATGAATGGTTCAGCCCAGCCGTCAGACTCTCCCAACTTAGACTTGGCTACCAAAGCGTTTTCTCTAAACACTGGGCATTGGTAACATCGTGATGTTTGAGTGGGGAAAATTCTATGAATATAAAATATGATGGCTATTAGCACTGTTAAATTATTCTGACTGTGCAGAGTAACTTATTTCCTTTGTACTACTTCCAAGATCACAAACTGCCTAATGTTCTACTACTTTCTTTTTCTGCAGATATGTAAAATGAATAAAAAATATTTTCTGATAAAGAGGGTTTTAATCATTTTCCAATCAGTTCCATGGTTTATGCATTATGTAGCACATTTTAAAATAAAAATCTTGTACTTAACTTTTTAATGTGTTTTTGATATTTATTCATCCCTCCTGTTTAAACATAGAGTTAGTATTTATTCATTAATCAAGTCAAAAGTTTTGTAGTTCTTCTGATGTACTATATACTGGGTTAGGGAATACACAATAAAAATATTCAAGAGAAGACAGATCCTATCTTATAATTTTCTTAGAATTCTGCAGAATGATAAATTAATTTTATGTTGACTTTGTCTGAGTGCTGATATTGGGTAGAAAATGATGAAAGATTTTTAGCAGAGCATTAAACAGAAATTTACAGCTAATATAATCCTCAATGCTCAAGGTTAAATGCAGATGTAGCTCCATTTATTGTATCTTTCTAAATGTTAATGTTAAAATGACTTATGTCATTTAATTTTTACTTAATGGAAAATATACTTTGTCATTAATAATTTATACTCTCCATTCTGTTATTTGTCAATACAGGATAAAATATATAACTCCCATGAACTTTAACATAAAATAATGAAAAATGTATTTGAACAATGCATTTATAAATACTAAATGATTGTCATGTTTGCACAGGGAATAAAATTCAAAATAGTGCAAAACAGAACTGTATTCTGTCTTTAATAAATCAGAAAAGAATTCAATAAAAAGGAAATACTTTCTGTCAGTAATATGAGAACTGTAAGGCATTAAAAGACAAATTGTTTGTCTTCATATCAAATAGCCAAAAATACATTGAACAGAGTGAAATAAATTGGATTTTGGTTCATTTATATCATTTGTTTTGCTGAACATTTTTTAATGTATCAAGGTCCTTTAAAAGTAGGAATTAATATAAACATCTGATAAATTTCTAATATTCAAATGCACAAATTTACATAGAGTTGCATGATCTAGACAAATATATTGCATATTAAGAATTATACAATCCTGATACTCTTTTTCTTTATATGAACAACATGAGCTAAAATTTTATTTTAATCCTGTGGAGTATCAGTTGGACATAACTGATAAGATAAAAATAATTTTAAGCAATAAATGATTTAAAATATTTTCAATGAGATCTGGGGATTTAGCTCAGCAGTTCTGCCACC
>NW_022900915.1:28498832-28521150 GCF_012274545.1 Fukomys damarensis | reverse complement strand
TATAATATATTCAATGTTAAGAAAGCATAAAGATATTTTAATCATCACTAATAAGTTATGTGGAAGTGAAGGACCTTAGTTCCTAGTGTATCTTGAACATTGGCAGGAACCATCCTACATTTTTCTAATATTCATAATCAGTGTGTCTATTTAAGCAATATTCTATTTGTTACCTTAAATTACTGCCACAAATCTCACAAAAATTATGTCTATTTCCTTAATTTTTGAAACTGAGTTGCTCTTTACCCTCAGGCAAGCAAAGTTATTTAGTAATTTTAGCAGAAGCAAGTAATCCACCATAGTAAAATTCAAAAATGAAACAAGTACAATTTTTCTTTGGTTGAAGGGTGTGTTTTTAAATATTTTGTTGGTACTTTAATAATGTAAGCGCATTTCATAACGTCATGAGTATAGTGTTCCAGATCTCTATAAATTTGCATTACAATCTCCATATTTCTGCTAGTATGTGTATTTTAAATGAGTAGTAATAATTTGCAAATCTTTTATATTTTTAACATTAATCTTATTTTAGGATCTTTGTGCCCAGTTTTCTATAGCTCATTTATAATGTTCAAGGAGAAAATCATCCAGTCATCAAACTATATAAAACCATGGATCAGTTTTTCCTTTCTCTAGGCAATGCTAATCTATTGTTAGATTAATAAAAATAAGAAAATAATTTTACTCCTTTATTTTCATGTACCTTAATATAATGAAAGCCAACAATAATAAGCCAACCAACATCATTTTGAATGTGATAAAGATGGACACTTCCTTCCTCAGATCTCGAAAAATATAAGTATGCTCCCTTTCGCTGTTTTTTTTTTTTTTATATTCCTGGAAGTCCAAGTCAGAGCAGCTCCATGAGTGAAAGAATTAAAAGAAATCCTAATTGAAGAGAAGGAAATGAAAATGTCACTGTTGGAAAAGCATGATTTCACATACAGAAAGTTCAAAAGACTACCAAAAACATATTAGAACTAATAAATGAATTATTAATATACAACATCAGTAGCATTACTATATGCCAAAAGAAAATTGCTTGAAAGAGAAATTGAGGTGTCAATATCAAATGCAATACTGAAGACAATACCAGAGAATAAATTTAACCAGAGGTGCAATCCATCTACAAAGACAACTTTAAAACGTTGAAAAATACTGAAGCAAACAACAACAACAACAAAAACAAACAGGAAGATAGCCGTCGTTTCTGGATTGTAAAAATCAGTATCATTAAGTGATACAGTTATTACTCTTTGCAGGGCACTTCCTGGGCGCGGTGAGTGTAGAGGAATTAAAAATGGAAAATCCTTGCTTGTAATCCGGACAGAGGAGTTCTCAAATTAAAATCATGAATAGCGCACAGGACAGTAAGGCCATTTGGTCACAACTTAGGAAGTTTCTGATTATTACATGAAATTGCATGGGACTTACAGTCAAAACAGCACTTTCAATAATTTAATAAATGTACTCCTTACAGATGCAGAACATGGCAGTGGGTGGTTGACCAAGAACACTGCGCGGGTGTGTTCTGGAAATCTAGAGTGGTGTTAGATTTGTATGTGGTTTGTTAATTTTTAATATCATTGCTTTTCACTGTTTTTGTGGACAAATAATAACTGCTTTACTGAAGGGTTTCTTCACGTGTTTTGATTACTCCCCGAAAGCTGTAGGCGCCAAGTTCGGGTGGCCGCACCAGCCGGCCAAGACACAGTTGGTCTTGGCTGAGGTCCGAGGCCCTCTCATTGGGGCCCTGCGACCTGCACTGGCAGGACTCCGCCAGCGGGAGAAGAGTAGACAAGGCCTGAGCAACAAGATTCCCACATGTGCAGCAGTTCCAGGATTTCCAAGATCAAAATAATTCTTAACTGGGTTTTGAACTGAGATTTGTGTTTAGGATCAAAATTAGAACAAGAAACAGAGCTGCTTCTTTGGTTGTAATAACGTAACTTCACAGAGTGTCATCAAAATTTTGGGCACCCTGAAGCACCTGACTTATCCATAAAGGAGATGCCACATGCTTACTTATTAATAAATTTAAAAATATTTTAAGTGAATAAAAAATTAAATATTATTAAATGTCCAAATACCTGAAGTAAACTACAGATTCAGCATAATTCATACCAAATTATCAATGGCAAATTTCACCAAATTAGGGGAAAATACACTGAATTATTGGCAAAAAGCAGATTTCAAAACATACTACCTTAACTCAAAGTATAGTAATCAAAACAGCATGATAAATGTACTAACAATATACAGAGCCTGGAAGTAAGCCCATACACCTATTGTCTATTGATTTTTCAACGTTAGTTAAAAGCATGCAGTAGAGGATAGCCTTTTCCAGAAATGAGGCAAAATCTGGAGATTCAGAAGGGAACTAGACTTTTGTCACTCACCATTATGCAAAACAAACAAACAAAGCTACACAGCAAAGCAAACAATTACCAGAGTTATAAAACAACCTGCAGTGTGAGAGAAAATATTTGCAAATTATACATCAAAAAAGTTAACATCTGCAATATATGAAAAAATGTAAAGTTTTAAATAACTGGCTGAAAAACATAAGCAATAGACCCAAATACACATTTGTCAATGGAGACAAACAGGAAAATAAAGTAAATGAAAATAATGCTTCACATCACTAATTGTCAGGGAAATGCAAATTAAAACCAAATCAGGTACTGTTTTATTCCAATATAAAGCCCTATTATCCAACCCTGAAAAAACTGCAAAAGTTATGCTTTATTAGAACACATGCCCATTGCTGATGGGAATGTAAATTAGTACAATTATTGTAGAAAAATCTGAAAGCTGCTCATTTTTTTAAAAAGAGCTACTATATAATGAAAGAATAAACCTTTGGCTATATATACAATGGACATGAAGTCAGTATGTCAAAGAGACATCTACAATCTCATTTTGATTGCAGCCTTACTCACAATCCCCAGGAAATGGAAACAACCTAAGTATTCATCCACTGATGAATAGAGAAAGGAAATATGATATATACAAGGAACTGAGCTGCAGGAGAGTGACCTCATTATATTTGCAACAACGTGGAAGAACCCAGCATTCATTATATTAAATAGAGTAAGGCAGGCATAGAAAGACAACTACAAAAAGATTTTATTATTATACAGACTATAAAATATTGCTGTCATACGACTAGGAGTAGAAAGGTGATGGTCAGAGGTGGGGAAAGAGAGTGTGATCAATCAGTGGGTAGTAAAGCATGGTTAACTGGGAGCAAGAAGGTCCAGGGTCCTATTACACAGTAGAGTAACTGCAGATAACTGTAACATGGTGTATGTGACCAAAAGCCAGAAGAAAGAAAATTGAATATTTTCAGTATAAGAAGTGAAAAATATTTCAGAAAGTATATTTAAATGTATTTAAACGTTACAAAATACTTAATCAGAATATCCTGACACCCTAAACTGTGCATATTTTCAAACATATAAATATATTTAATATAAATGAAAATGAAAAAGAAGAAAATCTTTACTGTCTTGGAATTAACATATTAATTTATATAGAAAACCAATGAGTACATAAGTAAAGTATGTTAGTTTGTAAAAGTATAATAAATTGAAAACACAGAGATAATTAATCAAGGAGAAAAGTAATAATCAAGAATAGGGCAGAGGGCTGGGGATTTAGCTCAGTGGTTCTGACACCTACCTCACAAGCACAAGGGCCGGAGTTTGAGCCCTGGTACAAAAAAAAAAACAAAAAGAAAGAAAGAATAGGGCAGAAATAGGGCATCTAAAGAGATATTTATTAAGGAAATGACATTTGTGTGACAATAAAAAGTATATGAACAATGGAAATAAAATTAGAAATTTTTGTTAGAAATAAAATTGCATTCAAAACTTACCATAGCAAGAGCAGAATCCCTGAGGATTCTCACACCAGAGAAACTATTCAGTATTTACATATGTGTGACTTATTTATTTCACTCAAGAGCATATCCTCAGTATGCATCCATTTTCCCTGTGAATGACTCTAATTTCTCATTCTTTCTGGCTGAGTAGTATTCCATTTTATAGAAAAAAACACAGCTTCTTTTTCCAGTTTCCAACTGATGGGCAAATGGGCTGTTTCCAGGTTTTAGCTATTACAAACTGTGCCATTATAAACAGGGATGTGCATATATCACTGTGGTATGATTCTTTTTAATTCTTTTGGAAAGATACCCAGCAGAGGGATGGCTAGGTCAATGGAGCCTCTAGTCCCAGCTCTTTGTGGTATCTCTATATTGATTTCCATAGTGGTTGCACCAGTCTGCAGTCCCACCAATGGAGAAGGGTTCCTTTCTCCCCACATCCCTGACAACATTTGTTATTGGCTGATTTCTTGACAGCAGACATGATCTGTGGGGTGAGGTGTAATCTCAGTGTTGTTAATTGATAACAATTAAAGATAAGGTAATGTTTCTGTTGATGGTATAATCATAATGCCATCCTCCAAAGAAAAAATGCAAAAGAGTAAAGGAATGTGGTCACCTCTATGATGAAAATAGATCGTGTGACAAAATCAGTAAGCACTGGCAATGTTAAATTTATTTAATATATTGGCGGCAAAAGAGACCAAGAATATCTTACAAATTGGGATGATATATTCTCATTTTTTTCACTAAAATACAAGACCAGGAACTTGGGATACTCATTAATTTTTACAAAATATGCCCTGTATATAAATTAGGCTGTGTCTGTTCATCAGTTCCCAGAATTAAAATCTAATGGTACACTAAGAAAAAGATAAAAATGGAGCCCCAAAGTAGCCTGCCGCCTAGACTTCCACTCATCTCTCAGACCATTTTAAATGACATGTAGGATCAAAATCCCACAAATTTAGACTGCCATTGCCTAAAGGAAGGCTACTGGGGTTTTGATCAAATGCTGCCTTGTAGCTAACTAAAAAGATAGTTGTGAATTGTCACTGAAGTTTTCTGGAAAGTGTTTCATTATGTAAAGACACCAAACAATTGTTAAACTAGAAGATAGCTGTCACATTTTCAGTGATGAAGATTTAGATAGAAACAAAAAGCTCAACAGAGGTAGCATATGACATGGAAATGGTATGTTGTATTCTGCGTATCTTCGGGACTCCCGTTTCATTATTCACTCAGATTTTATGATGCTTCTATTGCTATGATAAAATATACTGCTAAACTCACTGTTGACTGTTTCTGGTTTGAGTGTGATGTTACCTGAAACAAAATGACAAAAAGAAACCCACATTATACATTCTGATGGAGTAAAGCAAAAGAAAACCTGCTCAATGGGCAGAAGTAAATGGCATTGCACAGTGAAAGAGGAGGGCTTAGTGACAACAACTAGGGAATCTTTTTGATATTTTGGGCCTCTGTGTAGGATAAAAAATTAACCTAACATAAGAAGGAAACAGCAACAAAAATCACCTTCCAGAGACTACTTAGAAAGCTTACATGAAACTTTAATGAAATAATTAAAGAAAATCAGGCAGTTGCCACCAAAAGATTAAGATATTCATTCATAAGAGGATTTGAAGTATAATGTAAACACATTTCTAGAACTAGACACCTAGGCTTATTAAATGATGAATCTGTACAGATGTACGGATTGGTGATACATTCCTTCCATGTACAATAAAACCATCAATGGAGGAAGGAAATGTACAGAGACAACAGAAATATCACTATACTTAAACCAACACTTCATCAAAGATACTCTGAAAGGAAGTAGGCACATGAAAACATGTTTGACATAAATAGCTCATAAGTAAATGTAAATGAATATGAAATAGAAATATCACAACATAACTATCAGAATTGCAAAAATAAAAAGAAAGAATGCTGGCCACATCAATTGGCATTGAGGAAAACAAGACATACATCCCTTATATATTGCTGGAGACATGTACATAATACAACCATTTGGGTACCAGATTGAAATTATTTTATAAAGTTACACTTTCATGTACAATGTTATCCACCAATCCTAAATCTGGATATTTATCCTATAGAAATGAAACACATTAGTTTACACAATAACATGTATATAAATAATGACAGTATCTCTATTTATAATTACAAGATATTAAGAATGATTCAGATAACTCTTGTGTGTGAATGGATAATTATACAATAGAATACAAATCAAAAGTAGAAAGGAACAAATTATTCATACACAAAAACTTTTGTATAAATTTTAAATCACTATGGTGGGTAGGAGGAGTGCATCTCAATGGTCTACATACTATTTTATTCCATTAATACGGCATTCTGAAAAATAAAATCAATTGCTATGGGTTGCTCTGGAAGGAAGCTAAGACAAAAAGTGACAGAAGACAATTCTGAGACTTGAAAACTGCTCTGTCTCTGACAGTGGCTGTGGTTACAAGAATCTAAATTTCAATCACAAACAGTAGAGCCGTACACCAAAAAGGAGTCAATTTTACTTTACGTTTATTTAATAATAATATATTTCAAAAGTCTTCTGAATTACATTAGTTTTATTTTATATAAAATATCACAAAAAGTGTTTCAAGTAAATTATGAAAATATCTGAGGTGGTGATTAGAGAGCTATTGTCTGAGGTCAGAGGTAGCTGGCAAAGTAGGCAGCTCCATTCTCTTATTTTCACAGAAACACTAAATCAACTGCAAAATATAAACCAATTCTGAGAAGCTTTTTAAAAATGGATCAGGGTCCTGGACACCCAAATAAGCTTGATTGTATACTAAAATGACAGTTTATCTCAAGGTCCTTTATATATAAATATGTTCTCATTTGTTACCAATTTAAAATCAACTTAATAGTGCACATATCTCAAATTATGATGCTTTGAACTCAGGTTAAAAAACAATAAGAATAAATTGCTGAAAAATATAATAACAGTAACATACTATTTATAATCTAATACATTAAGAATAATATGTTGTACCTCATAATTCCATACTTTTAGAAAAGAAGTAAAAAAGATGTCTTTCACAGCTTAAAATAGTAATATTACAAGTAATATAAAAATATTTTAATCTTTTCCAGAGGTCAATAGAAGTATGATTAATTATCACATAGGTTTGGAATTATTTTTGCCTCACCTATAATAGCTATAAATTTCAGCATCAACTCCACCATTATCTGAAATAATGGTACCAGTTCAGAAGTTATATCTGGTGAGCCACATTTTCTCCTAATATTCACTAAAAGTGAGAATCACATGTTTACTAGAAAACCTGTTCAATAGGTAAAATTTTCTTGCCCAAAATTCATATCTTGACATCATAATGTTCAGTATCTCAGAATGGAATTATACTTCAAAATAAAATTTTAGAATATGTACTCAAGTTTAATCAGAGTAGTAGGATGGGTTACAGTACAAATGACTGGGGTCTGTAGAAGAGTTAACTGGGACACAGACTTGTACAGAGAGAAGACCAGAGGAAGACCCAGGGGAAAGGTAACCATCTTCAAGCCAAGACAAGAGGTTTCAAAAGAAATCAAACTTGTCTCTATCTTGACTTCAGTCTTCTAGCCTTAATAATTGTGATCAGATAAATTTACTGTGTCACCGTCTGTGATAATTTGTTGTGAGCACCCTAGAAAATCAATACAGAATGCAAAATCAAAGATCTTGAGTAGCCCGAGAAAGAAAAGTAATTATTACATAGGTAGTATACTTAATCAAATTTTTTACCTGAATTTTAAAATGGCATCACTGTTCATCTTGAGATCTCAATATAAGGCCTATTTTGACCTGATACTAAAACTTGCACTAAATCTGTGTTTGATGAATTACACTTAATTAAATATGGAGAGTTAGGCAATGTAAGATCATTCTTTGACTTTTAGATCCAATTTTCAAACCATCATTAGTTATTAAGTGCATCTTTGCAGTTATATTTGTATGTTACTATACCTTTTTGTTTAATTTTCTAGACATATATGAATTTACATGGTGTGAATTTCGTATTGCAAATGTCACTATACCTGACATCAGTAACATACAGAAAGAAGTCTCTTAACTCTCTCTGTACCAGCAGACACAGAAAATAACTGTGAATCTGCAGATCAACCTCAGAGAAAAATATCACAGGACAGTTTCTAAATAGCTCCCATCAGTCAACTGAAAAAACACCTACATGTACTGGGAAGAAAAACTGAGACATACTTGGGAATGGGCCCTGCTAAGCATGGTGGCATAAAATTGGGGAAAAAAAAATTCTACTTTAATTCATGCTGTTTTGCTATTGATACAGGGGGAAGAGATGCAAATTTAAATTATAATTTGAGTTTTTTTATAAATGAAAATATTTTTATTCTCTTCAAATAGTGTATTATTTATGATTACAATGCATTTTAATGTTTTATGCAGTAAGGCATGAGAAATTTAAAGATAAATGATATACAAGCTGTAGCAAAATTCAGTAGAATAGCAACATTAGCCATCCAGGAAAAGGGAAATAACAGAAACATAGAATCATTAAGTCACCCAAATTTGAATTTGTGTAGTTTTTCAGACTTCCTCATCCATGTGTTATCCGTTTATTTATTTATTTATGGCTCAAGAGACATAGTTGTAATGTTGCCTCTATGGAAAACCTGGCTTTTCATTCATTTATTTTTTCAGTCATTCTGACCACAGGTTTATGTGCTTTAGAGTTATTTATTTTGGTATCTTTATTTCAATACACGTCTTCGGCCCCAGGAAGACTAATCATTTTATGATCATTATAGAATGATAAGCACACTCTCGGCCACATTTCAAATAAATCAGTTTCTCATCTCAGAATTCACTCCTACCCTCTGAAATTGGTCTGCATAGTTCCCATCCTTCAAGATTTTCTATGGGCTTGTTTGTAGCAGAATAAACCAAGATTATATTGAAATACTGTAGATGTTTCAATCCTCAGACCATCAAGTTTCCATATTTTATAGTCACACAGGGTAGTTTCCTTTGACTTTGGGATTTCACACACACACACACACACACACACACACACACACACACACTAATTTTAAGTAGACAGGGAATAATGTAGAAGATGTATGCTAAAACTTTTTTCCCACGATATCTTAGAATATCCCCAGTAAATTCATGGAATGAGGTAGAGTTACAAGTTTCCACTAGTACACAGAAATATCAAAAAGACTAAATTGACAGAGTCAACAATGCCAAAACTCTGGAAAGCAATTTAATGCCTCTTACAACCAAGTGAACGCTCAGTTAAGGAAAGAGCAAGTTGAAAATGATACAAAATACTTGTGATGTTTTTAGCAATGTTTATCATATTATCTCCCTACTGAAGTGGCAACCCCAAAGGGGTAGGATCTGGAAGGCTGGAGGCTTAGTGTAGGATTTTGATTCTTAGTTCCTAGGAGAATGGAGAAAATGATATTCATAAATGATTCCATATATCTCTTCTGATCCGCATGGCGGCAGAGAGGTCTGTTAAATGGAGAACTGATACTTGCCTATATTTTACCTACCTCAGAAAACAGATGGCAAAAGTGGTAGCAACTGCTGAAAAGTAAACTAAAAAGAGGCGACAGGGATCATCTAAGTTTATAGAGGAAATGCTCTGGAAAATTAGAAACATCTGTGTGTTCATGAGAATTTAGAGTCACTTCCTGTCTAGTGCACAATGCAGGCTTAAGAAATGAACTGAGAAGATCTGAAGATTTTGCCTTGGAACGATTGTCAAACACAACAATAAATCTGGAAAAGCAAAGACCCACCCGCAAAAGGCCATTCTGTAGTAACTGAGTGCGATGTTTGCTGTTACTTCTGCACACTGCTGTTATTTTATTTTGTTTTATGTTATTTATTTATCTACATAGAGCTCATGACTTTTAAGGATATCTCTGCAAAAATATTAACCAAATGCAAGAAAAGATGGCACACGATATGAGCACACCTGAAAATGCACAATTCTATACTTTGAACAAGTCACTAACCAAATAAACTATTTGACCTTCAAAGATTAAAAAAAAAAGAAACTCCAAATTCAGCGTAGCTAAAAGACTATTATTTCTGGACTTGTCAGAGCAAATAATCAAATCACAATAAATAATCAAATCCCCAATTTTTAATAATAGCAACAAGAAATTTCAAGGTACATAAAGAAACAAAATCAAATGGCCCAAGCAAAGAGAAAAAATTGAAATAAGCTACTGAATGTTTGAGTCCCACAAGTAGAGCTTTAGAGATCCCAATTTCTAAAGAGATGGTGTTATTGGCAGATAAGGGCTTTGGGAAATGATTAGATCGTGAAAGCAATGCCCTCATAAGTGGGGTCTGGGCCATTACAAGAAGAGATATGAAAGCACGGAAAAAGGAATTGGTAATAACTGCTTAATTACAGAATATCTATATAGAATGTGAATAAATTTTCAAAAAACATATTGGTTATGATTGAGCAACATGTATAAAGTTACATAATTTTTTATGTTGTACTAATTTATGAAATTAAGTTTTATTGTTATTTGGCCTTATATAGAATTAGGTTAAAACGAGGCAAAAATTTCCAACTTCTGTTTTTTTTTTGCAGAATACATTTTTTATTAGTTATAAAATGTTCATAAGAGGTGTGATTATTACTTAAAGGAAAATCATCACACTTTTAAGAAGAAAAGTCCTAATAAGAAAAAGTAAATACTTCCATTTTGAGAAATGGTGGAATTAATGATTAACTTTTAAAGATAAAAAAAGAAAGGAAACAGAACAAACAATAGTTACTTTGTTCATTTCACAAAGTTCTGCAGCTTTCATCTTATCTATTCTCTAGTCGTATGTTATATCTCAAGTTTGTGCTGTTTGTGGACTTCCTTCAATAAATCATTCCACCATGAATTCTCCTTCCTTTCTGGGAGGTTTGTTTCTTGTCTTGCTATTAATTCAGAAAGCCTCATTTTTATGGAAATATTATAATGACAAGAACATACTGTGTATCTACAATGCACCATTTTCTATTGTATATGCATTATATATGTGAATTCACATATTATATATGTGAATTTATGTATTATCCAAAAATTTTATGAAGTAAGTAAAATTAGCCACATTTTACTTGAAGGATGTTGGGTTCAGAAAGGCTAAGTTCATATAGCTAAAAAATGTCAGAACCCAGATATAAATTTTGAAACATTATAGAATTTTCAAACAAATATACTATGATATGCTACACTATACCTTGCTATCATATACTTACCCAATTAGTGTCTCAATTGTAGGTTTAAACATCTCCCCTTCTAAAAGACATGTATGATCTGCAGGGTGACCTTATTGGGACTTAAGGTCTTTGCAGGAGTAATCAAGTTAAGATGAGGTTATGTTAAATTTAGGATGAAACCTAGTACAATATGACTTATGATTTTATGAGGAAAGTTGAAAAACATGGTCATACAGAGGGAACAAGTTCATATGACTACAAAGTAAGAGATTTGAGTGATGCATCTATAAATCAAGGAAAGCTAAGAATTATTGGCAACCAGCAGAGGCTAGAAAAAGGCAGATAATTCTTTCCAAGGATCTTCAGAAATACTATGAGACCGCACATACTTTCTATTCCTATTTATCACCTTCAAAACTCTGAGAGGATTAATTTCTACTGTTTTAAACCAAGCAATTTGTGGTACTTTGTTATGGCAGCCTTTAGAAACCAATAATGTAATATAATCATTCACCCCTTAACTCAGGACTCTAAAATTCTTTTCATTCATAGACTTTTCATTTTGTGTAAGTTTTTGTAAGTTGACAGAGTTACGTTAATATTACCAGGAAATTTAGGACTAGAGCACAAGAACCACATGGAATACATCGTTGCGATCTTTATATTGACAGCCCTTCCTGTCCATCTCTGGTTTCTAGAGCTCCATGGGGTACAGTGTGAAGGGTATTTTCATTAATAATTTTACATGATTACTGTAGAAAAAGAAGCTAAAGGCCTTTCTGCCCTTGTACTATGAAGTCACTTGGAAGGCAGTGGCAGTGGCAGAACACTTCCGCTCCTGTACATGCTGTTTTACCACTTTACTTGGTTTCTACTCTATGCTGGGGTGCAATTAAAACACTAGCCTTCAGAAATAGCTCTTACTGATTTTCTCATCATCATAATAATACTGTTCTTCTCAAGAAATTTTATTAAATCAGTAAAATAAAGAACTGAAAGGTCTCTAATTAACACTCTCTAAAATCTCTTAAACATATAACCACTTAACTAAATTAAATGCTGAGATCTCTCCATTGCCTAGTAGGAAAGCAATCTCACAGTCAAAGGAATGCAATCAGTCCAGCAACCAGAGGACATTTACACAAACCAAATGTTTTTTTTTTCCTCTTTTTCTCGTAATCTGTGATACTTTAAAAATTCTCCTTTCACTCAAAATTACTTGCATTCCTCAGCCACTGAGCCTCTTTATCTCCACTATTTATATCTCTCATCTACCAATCTCACCAGGAACCTTGCCATTTCTCTACCTTCTACTTTAAATTCTGTCCCATTTTTATATTGTGTAAAAAATCTAGTAAAATTTCCCACAGCAAAAAGTCTACCCACAATGTAGAAAGAACCTAAGATGTATTTTATCTCATCTTGTCATTTGTACAATACATATATACCAGTTTGTTTCACACCAGTCAGAAACATTTTCTTTGATCACTAAGTGTTCTAAAATGTTTGTTGTGTTTATTCTTTTAAACTACTTTTTTTCATTTTGAAATTAAGATTAGAGACTATTATACCTTCCTTTATATAATGCAGAGGCAAACATAACACACCTTGTAAAACTATATCTAGGACATTTTAAAGGAATAATTATCAAATATTGTTAAAATCCAAACAATGCAAGAATAAATGAGAATTCTGCCTTTCCTCTAGATGTTGACAATGGAAAGGTACTTCACTTTCATTTGTACAATAAGAAACCAAAAATCCAGAAAATTTTAAATTGATGAGTGGCTCTGACCTTGAAAAGCTGAGTTAATGGATCATGTAATTGCACCTAAATCTACTACAAGATAGAAATTTTCCAGGGTACAGAGGGAGGAGAAGTTAGCTCTTGTTCATTTGCTGTAAGTAAAACTGAATTTTTTAAACTGGGAGTCAGAATGAATAACTGAAATTTTTTGAAGTTTGCATTTGGGCTACCAGAACATTGTGATAACCTTGAAGGTCACAGATATTGGGTGATTTCACACCCCCACTGAAATTACTAGTGACCATTTTTAACCTGTGTGTTCACAGAAAATATCAGAAACAACCCTAAGAACATTTTAAGTATAAAACTGACCTGAAGAAGGAGAGATGCATTTATATTGGAGAGAAAAGAAAAGCCACCTATACCTTTCTCCTCTGTATCCTTTACAGAATGAACGTCTTAGTACAAGACAGAACTCCACCACACATGGCAACATAGCCAGTTGGGTTATAACTAAGCTAAAGGAGGGGAAAAGAGACATAAGAAGAAAACCCAGGATACTATGAATGCCTGAGACTAAAGCTTGCTCAAATCAACTGACAATTTAGCACAAGCCATACTGTCAAGCTTTGAATTATAAATGACAGTTGCAGACCATAGAAAAAGACAAGAGAGGGATAAGAGCACACAAAGAGATCTTCTCTGAAACAAAGGGTAAAGGAAACATCAAAACTCAAGGCCAAGTTGACATTGTTCTGGATCCAAACACTGAACACCTGAAATTCCTACAAGAATATGTACTATTCACCAAACTGCTAAGACCCACAGCCACCATATACCTCATCTCAGCCCAACTTCTAAATAGATTAACTGCTGCACTAAGGACATAAAGAAGAAAATGTATAACCATTTCCAGTCAGTCATTTTTCTCTGCCCCTAGACACCAAACACAAATCTAAAGGAGTTAAATTTTAGAAGTCTCGGGCCATGAATGCATGGTCATCAGACTCCAACAAAAAAATTGCATGGTGGAAGGACCTGCCGCCCACATCATGCCTTCCAGGAAGCAGAGAGCAAAGGGAGAATCAGGGGAGGAAGGTAGGGGTGTGGTCACTGACTCTCCTCTAACCAGGCCACTTTCTAACAGCACATTCAGACATGGTCACCTTCCAAAAGCCCTGCCCCCAATCTCATGAGTTTGAGGAAATTCTAGATCTAAAGCACAACACAAGAGTAAAAAAGAAAAATATTTACCTCAAGCTGTATTGTCCTATACAATAAGCTTTTACCATAAAGTACAAGGCATACAAAAATGGATCAGAAACTATCCTCCAACAAGACAAAGTAATACAACCAGATTTTAAAGAGACAAAACTATTAATGTTTATGATAAGAAATTGAAGAGCTGTGGTTGATATGTGAAAAGATTAAAGAGAAAATGTTGTCAGTTTGCCTGATCATATGGACAAACTCATTAGACAAGTAGAAAAAGAGAATTAAATGGAAATTCTAAAATTTTAAAACAGAGATGAAGAATGTCTGGACACTCATAAGTACAGATCACACATCTTAGGGACTAATCAGTGAGCTGAAAAATAAGTCAGTATAAATGACCCAGATTTTAAACACTGAAAAACAAAAAGGAACAAAAGAATAAAACACCACAAAATGCCCAAAGCCTGAAAGACAATATCATAAGGACTAACTTATTCACAATTGAGATGACCAAAAGAGAAGAATAGAGCAGAGGAAGTAGAATAAGAAATAATTTCTAGACATTTTCCCACAATTAATGATAAATATGAAGCTACACATACAAATCTCAGAGAACAATAGTTATTGTACTTTTATTTGTGTAAACCAGTTGTATTATACTGAAACTGCTGAAAATATAATACAAAAAAAAAGCAAGAAAATAAGAAGGACACAAAACATATAACATACAAATAAACTACTTTTATTTGTGTAAACCAGTTGTATTATACTGAAACTGCTGAAAATATAATACAAAAAAAAAAGCAAGAAAATAAGGACACAAAACATATAACATACAAATAAATGAATAAATAAAGCTGCTGATTCTTGATTTCAAACCATACAATCCAGAATACAATCAATCTAACATATGTGCAAGATATATAAAATGAAAAGTAAAAGTTATATCATCTTTTAAGCCCAACCAAGTTTTTCTGAAGCCAAACAAATTCAACATGAAGTTGCTGTTTTACAACCAACTATAAAATGATGTGTCTGTAAATTCACACTAATTTTCCATTAGTTCAAAGCCTTCAAGTCTACCAAAAGAACAATTTACTGCAACTATATGAGCTAACAAATGATAATTGCCTGATTAAATACAGAGAACTTCTAGATCCATATGCAAAATAAATGATACCTGTTATTTTAAGGCCAAGTTTTGAGATACTTTGTTTTGAAGCCATGGATAATTTAGAAAGTGAATTTATTAAGAATCATTCGTAGGATTTCTTTGGAATTTGGATACCATCTTTTGTTTCATTTGTTAATAGCCTTAAATCTTGACACTCCTTGGAACAATATTTCCATGATCTTCTCTCTCTATTTTATTTTGAAGTGGTCTGTATCACAAAGCCTCTAGCTTAATCAACAACTAATACATCAAACAGTCATCTTTCCTCATGTAATTTCGTTGCTTGTAGGAACAGAAAACAGTTTTGAAGGATCCATCTTTCTGGAGGATTAGCTAAAGCAAGTTTCCTAGTAACCTTAGTTGTTTTACCACTGATTTATTAAAGGAAATTGTGATATTGCATACATTTGCAGCCCATGAAATGCATCTGAGAAATAGCCTTTCATTTATTTCGTGTTTTTTTCTAACTCACTAACCTCTTGATACATGTCTTAAATACTTTTAGAAATATCCAAAATCAACATGTAACAACTTCAAATCTCAAAACCTGAAATTGAAATAAACATTCCAATCAAGAAGCTGGGATTTTTAAAGTATCAATAGTATATGGGACTCCCTGAGAGGGGCTACATAAAAACGGGAGCTTTTCTGAAATTGTTACAGCACTGTGGATCAAGAGCAGAGCCCCATGCTCACCAGGCAAGTATTCTACCACTTTCCCTGGACACAAAGGGGAATCACTCTAAACACTCACTTCTCTGTGCACCCCTGTGGTCTCTTAATTCTTAGAATAATCTGTCCTTAAAGGATTGGGGGGGCTATAACCTGCTTTGTTACATCACAAATGATAGGCAGAAAGCAAGAAGGAATAACTTAAGTAATGATGTCAGCAAATAGTAAGTTGCAGTGTAATAGCTTTGTGTCAAATATATGTAATTGAATAAAACTGAACTAAAATAGGAATCATATCTTTAATACTTTCCCTTATTTCCCTCAATTGATGTTAATGAGAAAAGGTGCATGTCACATGAGATAGCACATCTTTATCATCTCAGTGACTCGATCTCAGCATTCAACTGTGAATTAATAATTATTGTATTTTTGCACAGTGAAATAAAGTCATTCATTTAATGTGATTACATAAAGACACTCAGCCCAAAATAATGTTCATCACATATTAAGTAAAACTAACAAGAACACTTCAAAGCACTGTTGACTTGGATTTCTCCATAAGATAATGATGGATAACAGAGTCTAGGTCAGCTTGCAAAAAAAAAAAAATCTATGAAAAGGCAGCTACAAGATCCCAGTAATGAATGTAACTGTACTGTCTACCTAGAATGTACCAATAAATTCAATTTAAAAGGAAAAAAAAGGCAGTTTTCAGACATTGGACAATAGACTGCAAATAACCACAATTCCAGGAAGAAATGCTAGAGAAATAGCTTCTGACTGTGAAGAGTGTCCCAGAACCTGTACCGGAGACTGACTTCTGAGTTGACATATCACGATTCCTACAGAAGAAAAAACATTTACGCAGCTGGTCGCTGTGATATAAAATTCAACACAAAATCAAACTTACAAAAATTCTGCATGTGAACACGAAAATCAGCAAAAGCAGTATGTGTGTAATTTTGAATGTTGTAAGAAGATCTTTAAAAAACATTAGCAGCTGAAATCCACCAGTAACATCATTAAAATAAACCAGGATTCAAATGTAACCAGGCAGGATCTGGAAAACACTCAACAGGGTTAAATGAACTAGGAAAGTCCAAGGGACCATACATGTTAAAAGAGCTGTCCCATTGAGGCTAAAAGTGGATGGAGCTTCTTGACACATTTGTGGGAAATGAATTAAGGATAATTTCATATGAAATATAAAGAAAAAATGAGAGGGATGTCTCAGAAATATGATATATGTCTCTCAAAATATTCCAAAGCAATGATCATCTTAAGTTATATATGTACATAAAAACTGAAGCTGTGGTAGAATCTTCACCACAGTGTTTAATCACCAGAACCATAGTCTCTCTTTTTATGGATGAGAATACTTCCATTTATGTGTGAACATCCGGTCTGTGGCAAAAATTTACAATGAAATAAAATACCAGTTGTCATGCACTGGGTGCTATTCTGTCTCTCTTTCTCTCCCTCTTTCACACACACACACACACACACACACACACACACACACACACACACACACACACACAGTTAAATTAAATTGATCTTATGACACATTCAGTTTTCTCTCACAACATTTTACTTATGTTTTTATAAAGAAGAAAAAAATAGTTTTCTCTGTATTAAAAATGGAGAGTACTAGTTTAAAGCCTAAGTGGTCTCTACAGTTTGCAATACTCTCAGCTAAGCATCAAATCGCTTTGTCTGAAGATCCACAGACTGAGTTTAGTTATATTATCTCAGATATACAGTGAATGCTTTTAGGTTGTTTTGTTTTGAGACCTGGATCTCACTACATTGCCCAGCCTGGTAATGAACTCAAGTGATTCCATAACCTTAGTCTCCAGAATGCTTATCAAACACACACCACTGTACCCAGCTGAGAAGCACATTTTTCTTCATTAAAAGTCACTGAGTTTTCAAAGGAAATTTCTGGTGATACAAAAATGTGAGTCTATAAAACAAAAGATCTCATAATATTTGATACTGAAAAAATAATTAATGAACTTTGATATACAGTAAGTAAAACTATCCACCATGAAACAAAAGAAAAACAGAAAAAAAAATGAATGGAGCAATGGTTAGCAGTAAACTTCATATGACCAAATATATGTAATTAAGAAATTAAATTAAGAGAGTTTAAATAATGAATTTCTTTGACTTTTTTCTGAATTTCTTTAACATTTGATGAAAAATATAAACCCTCACATTAAAGAAAATCAAGTATCTGCTCTCAAACACACACACACACACACACACACACACACACACACACACACAGTAAAGCACCAAATCACATTATCAGTAAATTTTCTAATGTGAGGATAAAGAAAAACATCCCAAAAGCTGCTGCAGGGTACAATAAGAAAAAAAAAAAAATAACAGCAACAATGAATCAACAAGCAACATTTCTAAATATTAGAGGACAAAATTGATTTACTTTAATTCATGTGCTCTATAACACTACAGTTTGTTTTTGTTTTTTTGGTTTTTTGAGTCAGGGTCTCACTGTGTAGTTGAGACTGCCCTGGAACTCACTATGTAGCCCAGGCAGGTCTCGAACTCACAGCGATCCTCCTGCCTCAGCCGCCTGAGTTCTGGGATTACAGGTGTGCGCCACCACACCCAGCTTACTACATTTTAAAATTAAGGGCAAAATACAGAAATTTTCAGGCACAGAAAACTAAAATTAATCATTACCAGCAGATCTACACTACCAGAAATGCCAAAGAAGTCACACAGGCATACAAAAAAATCACATCATACGAAAATTGTGAATTCACAGAAAGGAAGAAAAAGTAGCCGAAACTGAAACTACATTGGTAAATATAAAGATTTTTAAAAAGATCTACTTTAAATTATGATCATGAGCTTAGTGTGATGATGAGCATTTGGAGCTCCAGCAAGCAACTCAGGGGGCTGAGGCACAGGATGGTGGAATCAAACAGTTTGAGGCCACCCTGGGAAACAGCAAGATTGTGTGACTGAAAATATATTTACAGTTTCATGTATAAGCAATAGCTATACCGTAGCAAATCTATATAATAGTTATTTAAAGATAATAAAAATAACATACTTGTCTCATAGCATATAAGCATATGCCACAGTAACATATAAACATGTACATCCTTCTGTGTATTTATTATGATAAACTATAACTTCAAAGTATTATATTTCAGCATCAATATCAAAGAAATAAAATAGAGCTCTAATATACACGAATGCATAAAAATTTTTGAATGCATAAAATTCTAAAAGATGATAATCTTATACACTGAAAACTAAAATATGACATAGAGAAATATTAGAAGAAAAATAAGTAGAGTTATGTTGTATCTATGGAATCAAAAGCTAAATGTTGTTTACATTTTAATTTTCTCTCATTTTATCTATAAATGAATTGCACTTCTACATAACAGTCCAGCACATTCCAGTAGAGTAAAACTGACTTTGAAATGCAAGTAAACACAAAAAAATGGAATAATCAGAGGTAAGCTTGACAAAAGACAGAAAACTTGAATGGATTACACTGCCTGACTCCAACGTGTATTTTCTCAGAAAAAGAGCATGATATTGGCAACTAAGTAAAAATCCAAAGGAATAAAGTAAAGAGAATGAAAATAGACAGAACCCTGTCAACTGATTTTTTACTAACTTATGCAAGTGCAGTTTGGTGAGGTAAGGAAAGCGTTTACAAAATTGTTGAAGGATATTGGGGTATTTACATTATAAAATATGAACTATTATAACACAAAAATATAAAAATTAATACAAAATTCATTATAGTATCAAAAGGAAAAGCCAATATTGTATGATTTCTATAGTAAAAAGGAAAATATTTTTGATTATGAGGATTAGATATAAGCTTAATTCCATAATTGATTTAATTGTATACATTTTTATTAGTAGAAAATGTTTACATTGGATTTCACTGAAACTAAGAACACTCTGTCAAAATGCAAAGTTAAAATAACAAAGATCAGAGAGAAAAAAACTATTTGAACATCATATATGTCAGGATTTTTATAAAATGTGACTCTAAAATTTGTACAACAAGAAGACAAAAAGTCTGAACTAAGATGGCCCTGTAAAAGAGGGAAATAGCACATAAAGGATGCTTACAACCATATCATTAAAATAGACAATTAAATTAGTTTTAATATAAAAATACCAACTGATAATGTACCTACAGACACACATACACATACACACAGAAGAACACAACTGACTGTGTAAATGACATCTTCGGTGGGAGAAAATCAGATTATAAAAAGCTCATGTCTTTGCCTTTCCCATTTCTTCCAGTTCTTTCCATTCCTCATCACTTTCCCCTTGGTGAAATGGATATAATATTGAAAGTGATTACAGAAAATTGCTACATTCAAAGGTAAAAGTAAAACAAAATAGTTACAGAAAAAAATAGGTATATTATAGGATGTATTCTTAATTTCGACTAATTTTTACATTTTTAATAGATTTCGTATAAATACCTGCAAGATGACAACTGTCAAATATTTTCACTATAAAGCTTCTGAATCATTTTCAACATAATTACTGCTTTCTCTATAACTTATTTTTATAAAGTCTATATTCTCTGAAACAGGGCTATCTTAGCATTTATATAACTCCCTAGAAAATACAAAGTTTAAAGGCAGAGCTACCCCTCCTAGAAATTAAGTGCTTCTTCTAATCCTCCACAGGGACATTAATTGTGCAGATGTTATGTGTATTTTTCTCTTTTTTAAGTTTATTTTGTATGTCTCTCAAATGACAGTCATTTTAATTTCTGTGTTCCTTTGCTGAGCTGACTTTAACTATACAGTGTGGACCACATATGCTGCTACACCCTGACAAGTTCTTTCCCTTCTTGACTTCTCCATCTGCTGTTGGACTTCTGTCACCCATGCAGTGCTATACCATCAGTGTGGTGTATAACACCCATGCTTTTGAAATACCTTAAATATAGATTGACAACAATGGCTATTTAAACTAAGGATGAATTATCAAATGATCTCTACCTGTGAGATAGGTCTTTATGAGATGCTACACATTGTTAGATAACTGAGGACAACAATGAATTCCTAGGAGAAGAGAGATACTTTGAGAAGAATCAAAGTAAAATAAATAGATATTGCAGAGAAACGTTGCTGAACATTACATTGTCCTACACTTACCTCTACCTCTAAGTCCTTTTCAAATATCCAAAGACCTGGGGCAGGTAACATAGAGGCAGAACCACTGAGTTCTGAGAAAGTGCATTCTTCACATGACAATGGCAAAAAGAGGCTTAGACAACAGCTAATGATAGTTTGTGTTAAAGAAAGATTTTAGTACTAAATTGCTAATTTCCAGCAAGACCACAAACAAAGTCATGTGTATATTGAAGTACACTGATGAACAAGGAAAAGTTTCAAAAGTGTAATTAAAAATGGACAATAATTGATGTGTGAAAAGTTAAATATTCATTTAAAACACATTAGAAACTTTTCTCCCACCAATTAAAAAAATGCCAGGTAATAATGCAAGACACATTAGATTTCTAAGGAACTAGAAGAAATTAAAAGATAATAATCTATGAATTTACAATAACAAGGGTGTTTTACTATAAAAATTGAAATCAAACTATGTGTCTTCAAAAGGATGATTGTGGAATAAAACAAAATACATCATATGAGTCTACTTAATATATAAAAGGGAAAAAGTGATTATTTATAAACTGACATTAGAAAAATTCTGTATTATATTGTTACCACATGTGATTCACAGAACATTACTTACTGTGGCAGTTAATCTTGACTGTCACCTTGACAGACTGGAGAGAATCCTATCAGATAAATAAAACACATTTCTTGCTGTGTCTGGGCAAATCACAGAGGCATGACCTTCAGGACTATTTTTGGCCTCCAGCTCTTCCCTCTCAGGCTCCTTTTCTTGCTCTTTGCTTCCAGAATGCCATGAATGGAGAAAGTTCCACTCTGCTATGTCTTTCTGCCATGATGTTTCTATCTCAGTGCCAGCTGACCATTGACTGAAACCTCTGAAACCGTAAGTCCTCCTCCCCAGCAATGGAAAGGTAATTGAGTGCAATGCAATTCATGTAGCTTAAAAAAAAAAAAAACTCTTCTATTAAAAAATAGAACTATAAAAATGTGTGGAAGAAGTAAATTAATCATCTAAAAGATATATATGTATATAAACCAAGCGCTATATGAAATTACTTTTAGGGAGAAAATAGGATTCCTTCAGTGAACTGTACTACCTTCACTTCATTGGTAAGATTTGCCATTTTTTGGATACATATTGAAGATATACTCCTAAGTGATAAATAAGTCACACATGTA
>NW_022900915.1:28492348-28498333 GCF_012274545.1 Fukomys damarensis | reverse complement strand
GAGAGGAGAGGAGGGGGTGAAGGGAGGGCAGAGGTAAGGGGAAAAAAATGAGAATCAAGACTTGCCATGTAAAGGTACATGATCCCAACAATGAATGTAACTGTACTGTATCCCTAAATGTACCAATAAACTCAATAAAAAAAAAAAAAAAAAGATTTGCCATTTTTATTACAGCACTGTATGTAAATACTACTTGAATAATTATAAATACATTTGAAGTAAAATCAAATTTTTAAATCATAATTGCATTTATTTAGAGTGTTCATGAAAGTTAGAATGAAATTTTGGATTAAATGGAAAGTTGGACATGAGAAATACTGTCAGAGAAGTTGGGTTGCATTCCTGATGGTATTTTACATATTAAACATTATTTTATTCTTTAAGTCAGAGTCAACCTATTAAGGTGAGTTTCTTTTTTCTTAATACATTTCAGGGGATTGTACAAAATTGTGTGGGAATATTAAAATTCTAGAGGATTTCAAAAGAATATTTTACCGACTAGAGATTCTTCAGACTTCATCAATACAATACCAATGTACTACAAATGCACTTGACATAAGAGGATTTGCAATAGTCCTGAAAGACTTCAAATCACAAGTAAGAATTTAAAGAAATACAATTTTGACTTTTGAGTTTCGACTATGTTTGTCTAATATATGACAAGAATTTGAGTTTTCTATTGATCTACCTAAATAATAGTTATGTCTGAAGGCTACAAAATGCATCCCGTTTTAGAATCTGGAATATCAGTCATAAACTAAGTCACCAGTAAAGCATTCTATAAAACTTGTTACAAGAAGAAGAAGTGATTCCATACGCTAGACAAGCAATTAAGAAATTAGGAATATACTTAGGGGTTTAGCAACCTAGATGCAGCTCACACCACTTCTTTGCAGAGGCAAATTGGCATGGAAAGCCTAAGAAAAGTAAATGAGATCTGCTGCAACCATACATTTAAGAAAATGGTTAATCTGGCATTTTCAAAATAGTGCTCTTTTCATTAAGATGCAGAAGTGTTAGACATCCTGTATTCCTTCTACTTAGCTGGCTCTTTGTCCAGGGAAATATAAAGCTAGGTGCTATATCCTTGCCCTAGGGAAAGGAAGCATTGAAAGTCTAGAATATTTGCTCCAAAATAAATCTTAAAGGTTAGTTTTCTTATCTCTTTGTTTTATAGACTGGAAGTTAAAGAAACATTTTCTTCAAAAGAAAATGATTCTTTGTTTCTCCTTGATCATTATGCAGGAATCCTTTACTAATTTCAAAGTGATGTATTCTTGTTAGAGTTATGTTTACAAGTGACTTACACCTCATTCATGAGGTACAAGCATACATCTATGGGAGGACTTGAGGAGCTGGGAAATTAGCAGATCACAAGTTAATGCAGATGATGGCTGTCCTCTCTTTCCTTTTGGAAACAGGGTGCAAAGGATCCTGAAGAACTACAACAAGAAAAGGAACAACAACAACAAAAATACTCAAAGGGTGAAAAATAAGTGAGTAATGTTCTCATAAATAACACTCAATAATCAAGATTCTATTGTTCACTAAGAAAAATATATATTACAGTTTGTGACTATTTTATTTTGGTATTTTTTTATTTAAGTTCATTTTCTGCTCTTGAATCATATATTCTTAGACTCTATGGCAACAGATATTTATATTCAAGAATGGCATTTGGAAAAATCAATATTATAATTAAGGATATGTTCAGGTAATGCTAAGAATTCTGAAATAGTATACAGAATTAGATCAAAGATGGAGTGCTATTACGGATGGATAATCTGACCAACACTGACAGCCTCAGTAAATTGCCTTTGTTAGGACAAAGCCATGTGGTAGAAAAGTTGACATAATGAGAAAAGAGAAAATCAAAGGTGCTATGTCAGATGCCCACAACTCAATTGTTAGCCAGCCTCCCTCACAAGGTACAATCACAACTGCTGAGCCACTATTAATATAAGACAGAAAGATCTTTACATAAAGTATGAAGAGAAAAATCTTTTCTAAAATGGAACATAATAGAGCTGTGTGTTGTCAAGGTAAAAACCCCATGGTATTATACAATAGAAAAGACCTAATTAGAATGTGCACTCTAACTTCTTACCAACTTGAGATGCAGTCCCTAGGGAGGGGACTTAATCCCTAATTTTAGTCAAAGGGCAAATGTACAATTAAGCTAACACAAATGTCTCAGCCAATCATGTAATGGAATTCTATTAGCCCTGGACTCCCTAACCTACCACAGTTTAATAAGTTCCAACTGCACTAAATTGGTGTTTGTCAGGCTGAAAAGAGCACAGCCAAAGGCAATGCTCTGTGTCAGAGGACACTTTGGTCTGAACAGAACATGAGTATAAAATAGAGCATAACATGCAGAGTCGCTGGCATTGAAAGTGTTTTTCCATGTGCACATTGAAAACATTTCACTTTTTTTTTCTTATCCAGAAATATCCTTGACTGTCACTCTTGGAAGACCTCACATGCAGTGAGACTTTGGCCACCAACCTACCTAATCCAGAGAGAGAGAGAGAGAAGAAATCATATGCTTTGCTAATTACAAAACTGCTATAATAAGGATGTTGCTGATCATGGGAATACTTGTGACAGTGGCAGTGTCCTTACTGGCTCCAAGTCTCCACGTGTGTCAAGGTATTTCTGCTCTGGAGCTGGTGATGAGTGGGGTAGTGCTGGTTTACATAGTTCCCTCCTCATCAGTTGATAGTTTTTTTTCTTCCTGAGGATAAAGTTTGTCTTCTGATCTGGGGAGGCTCATTTTCTGCTATGTTCCTCTTGAAGACAGACTTTCAGAAAACTGGAATAATCGGTTTTGGAAAGGAACTTGCTCTGAGAAGATTGCCTGGTCTCAGCTAATACAACACATTGCTTTTTCTACTTGATCGATTATAACTTTAGGTCAGATAAGCTCACTTATGTTTATCCAGTACTTTAAATTCTAAAATACCAAGACTGATGTCACCAAGGTTTCAGGAAGTGCAGAGGAGGTAAAGTGCAAACTTTATAATCAAACATCCAGTTTACTACTAAAAATATAAAGTTTCTTTGTAAATGTACCTTAGCATATAAAAGATATGAAACTATAGAATATTCAGAAGATACAATTTTTAAAAGATTTAAACCACCCAAACATGCAGAATCTGAATTTGGACATGTCAAGAAAATGAGTTCATTTAATACATAGGAAGAGCAAATGCTGAGATTAGGAGGGCAAAAATCAGTCAGAAAGTAGCAATGTTGGACTCAGACGCTGGATTCCTCTAATCTGAAGCTCAGTTTATCTAATATGCATGATCCATACAGTTTCATATGTAGATATTTGAGCAATGCAAATTCTATACCTTCAATAAGAGAGAACTGATTGAATAATCAAATAGAATATATTTCATAAAATGTAACTGAACAAAGTTGTTATTGTTTGGGAAACTCCAATTTCTGTAGATTTACATTTTGGAGTCCATAGAAGAAAAATAAAGATAAAAGAAAGGCATAAAAGGAAAATGACTTTAGCAAAATAAAACAGTAGTGGACATGAGGTAAGTGATTTATTCAAAGTTACCTTATCAAGAGGTTCTTGTTAAAAATTCATTTCATGAAGCTCAATAAAAGTGGTGTAAGACTTAAAGTCTCACTTCCACTCCATGGAGTGTGAACAGCCGAAAGGGCCTCCACGATGCTGAATCCTATAGCTCAACAATAGCTCCGGAGGCAAGACCCAGGGCCTTACTTCCAAAAGCCGTGAACAGCCAATAGGGCCTCCAAGATGCTGGGCCCTAACACCCAGCAAGGCTCTGGGAGCACGACAAAGAAACCCAGGAAGGAACACACCAGGCTAGAAGGTAAATAGACCTTTTTCGGTCTGGCCAGAGGGCACTCCAGGTAGCTCAGAGAGACAACTGATCAGGGGCTGAGGTACTTTTTATAAGGTTTTTCTAAACAAAGAGTCAGGGAATTCACAGAACAAGACTGCAAACACATTGCTTATCTTATGCAGGAAATGTTCTATGGTCACCTTTTGTCATACCATTTGCCCCTGGGAGGGCTGTTAACCAAGTAGCAATTAGCATATGAAGAAGCACAGTCTGGCCAATTAGCATGGAGTCACTTTAGCTTATTCAAGTCTTACAGCGGAACATCAACTGAATTGTCATTTTACTACAGAGATTTTTTTGCACTGTTTTCTTTCCTTCCATTATAGTACAAAAATATAAAATTTAAATAGAAATTCTTATAATCATCACTAATTAAATGTACCTGTGACCTTTAATGTGTTACCTGTGACAAAATTTCTTGCCTGGTAAAAGCAATTTTTCAGTCATTAGAGTGTCTACTCTCAAGATGGCAAAAAAAAAAAAATCCTTAAATTTCATACTAACAAGAAACTTACCCTAGTTTATCATTCTTTATGACTGAGTGGTACTCTGTTTAATGCATATTGAGGCCATACTCTTAATTGAAATAAATAGGACATACATGTGTGAATGCCAAATTGTGTATGAGAAACTGAAACTGAAAATTTGGATAGAAAATGTGAAATAGGAAGAAAAGTTTCACAGGGAAAGAGGAAGTAGAGTGGGTAGGGGAAAGAAAAGAAGGGATAGAAGGAAAAATGGAAACAAAGCTATTGTAAATAGGTAGGGGAGAAGGGGTGAGAGGGAGGGAAGGGGAATGAAAAAAAAACAAGACAAAGATATATCACATACAGGTACAAATTCTCAGTGATGACTGTGATCATAATGTATACCTAAAATGTACCAATAAAGTTAATTTAAGAAAAAGAATCTTTATCCTGCAAACATTTTTTTTTAAATTACTATTTTCATAGCATAAAATTATTAGCATTTTAGAAACTTGAAATATGACCATTTCACCATCTGGACTATTGCTGAACATTTAATTGTGAACCCCCCCAAAAAATATTCAAACATTTTAGAAATCATTTTCTTTTGAACAATAGCAATAAAATTGTATAGCCCTTGGTTCATACTGAGGAAAATTTAAGTTTTAATCCCAGATTAAACTTTATTGAATAGTAATTTAACTATTTTAGTGCCAAGTATTGTACCTATACCATGGAAATAATTGCCCTAAATCTAATATTGCTTGAAGAATAAATGACTATATCTGAGGGAGTTCACATAACTGGCATATAGGTGTCTATAAATGAGAGTAATAAAATAACTCTTACTATTATCATTATGCTTGTTTTTGCTGTGAGAACCTATGATTCAAATTTCCATTGGTGATTTCATTACTTTAGTTGACTTGCCTGATGCTGGTGTAATAACTCATGCTTCCATTCTTATTATTTTAACTTTAGTTTATGCCAACTCACATATTTAGAGTGTAGTCTCTATCAGGGTTTCTTCTTTCATAATTATATAACTCTGTGTTTTATAGCACTGTGGGGAGTACCTACACTTAGAAGGATTTTAGTGATAGAATGATAAAGTTAAAATATTTGGTTAAGCAAGTTTTCATAAAATAATATAATAAGAATATTGTAAATTATTACAGTGATGCCATTGGGAAAATGTAATGCAATTTTTTCAGGTAGATGCTTTCAATAAATATCAATACATATTTTATATGCCTTGATATTTCAACACTTTGGAGATAAAATAATTCTATCATTCAATTGCTGTTTTATGCTGTCCTCACCAGCTTTATGACCTTTAAGAGATGATTAGCAAGGCATTCTTAGGCATATGGAAAACAAAGAGAGCAACTCTCTTTATGGGTAAGCAAAAATAAAATTACATCTGTTGCCTTCAAAGATGTGTTTGAAGTTTCCATATCCTTAAAATGTCCAGCATTCATTATTATGATGTTAAAATCTACTTCTTAAAAACATGGAATACTTCATGGATTTTGTTTTTTTATCATGTTTAAAAGAAGGATATATATTTTTTTTAATTTAAATTTATTTTATATATATATTTATTTATATATATATATTCACTTTTG
>NW_022900915.1:28483941-28492287 GCF_012274545.1 Fukomys damarensis | reverse complement strand
TTTTTTTAATTTAAATTTATTTTATATATATATTTATTTATATATATATAAATTCACTTTTGCTTTATTTGTTTGAAGAGCAGGAATAGAATAACAATAAGAAAAATATATTAGAATGTATTAACATATATGTATACAATATAGTAAAATTAAAGACAAACAAAGCTATATTTAATTTTCAATATTGATGAAAATTAAACAACAGCATTTATACTATTCAGCATTTCCTTTTGAAAGCATGTGCAATTGTATGGGCCAGTTAATTTTATTTATTCTTTTGAACTGTATATTTGAAAAGCACATTCAATTTAAAACATCCATATGTTTTGCAGAAAGAAGAAAACAATTTGGTTCTAATAATCAGTATAACTTATCTTTTGTACATGATGAAAATTTATTTGGGACTCAAAGTGGAAAAAATCCTTCAATGTAAAATATATTAAAGTACAATTTATATATTCTAAGCCATATGCATAGTATTTCCTATTACACACATATAAATAACACAATGCACGTACACTGTGTATTTTAATTAAAATGTTTCCTTTCTTTTAGAGGCATATACATATTACATGCTGCACTGTTTTTTGTAGATTTTCAAGGTAACAAATGCCATATACTAATATTTATTTGTAATCTTGGTGAATAGTGTAATACAAAAAACATTACCTTTGTACCCAGCAATTATCATCATTTAATGGGAGGCACATTAGGTGAGTGAAAATTGGGATAAAAATCATTTAAAATATTACTAGTCAAAAGATTGGAAAAATAGAGCTTTGAAAGTTCAAAGGAGAAATAGAGGTGACTATCATAATAAGCAATTCATTTTTAACACACAAGTTCAATGATATTCAAGAAGAGTTAGAAAGAAAAAGACTTCAAAGGTCTCATAAGCATATAGAAGTCAAAGAAGGTCAGTCTTGAAAAGCTGCTGCAGGGGATCAGAGAGATAAAACTTAAACCTCATAATTACTATTAGAAAATTAAAGGAATAAAAGTGGGCAACATCAAATGAAAAATTTCCAGAGTGACAAAGGAGATTCCTAAAAAATAGCAATAAAATCCATCCAGGCATAAGTGCTCAGAATTCACATTAAAAGATTATTTAAAAATATACTTTCACTCTTGTATCAATATATTATCAACTAAGTCTCTAGAAATAATGTAGATTAACAAGTAAATAACAGGAAAGAAGAAAGATGCCATTTTCTATAGAGTTAAAAGAACAAGGAAAATGAATAAAATTCTAAATTTGAAATTTATCAGAATTCATGATTTCATGGTCAAAGCACTCACCATGGTCATGAAGAGATCAGAGATTTTAATTTCTTTATAATATCAATATGCATATTACTGTAGGCAGTCAAGTTTAGAATTTATAAACCAAACAAAGTTTTTGTACTACCTAATTTCTCCTGGAAAACATTCATATCCCTAGGAACTCAGTCCTATTTAATGAAAACCTCAGCAGTGAAAGTCTATGCTGATGTAAATTAGTTACTAAGTAGATGAATCAAAGAAGGAAAATAGACACATTTCCTGTGCAAATGAAATTTAAGAATGTTTTATAGATTCTATATTCCAGAAGGTGAGTGATAGCACTCCATCTTCAAAGTGTGGGCTGTGCACTCTTCAAAAGAGCAATATCTGGAGAAAAGAGTAAGATTGTGTGAGAAAAACCTGACAAACATTGCTTTATTAAGTACCAAGGCCAACACCACCAGTAATCGATGTCTGACAGTGTACATAGCTGGTAGAATTTGAAGAGAATGGTAGTCCTTTTTTGTGTTCTTTCTCCTAAAAACCCCAAATCACAGCATGACTTGAAGAAAATATGAGAAAAGTTCCAATTGAAGGACATCTATAGAATACCTGGCCAACACTTCTCAAACTGGATAGGTCATTTGTCATTTTCTGGGAAATTACTGTAAGCAAGAGGAGACTACGGAGACATGAAAACTAAAGTCAATGTGCTATCTTACATGGGATCTAACAGCAGAAAATACAAAGGACACAAGACAAACTAAAGGAACCTGAGTAATATGTGGAGTTCCTCAAATAAAAACTTACTGCGATGTTACATGTATATTATACTAATTTTATAGAAACTATTCTATATAGTTTTATATAAACCATTATTATCTAAAATTAGTAAAAATTAATCTATTGCCAAAGTTCACACTAAGTGAAATTTCACTTAGGTTGTTTGACATAAGAGTGATAAAAAATATTGATAAAATCTTCAGCCTATAAAAACAATGATTAAAAAATTGAAAGGTCAAAGTGGCATGTGTTATAATCACACAAATTTTGTGATTTGTCTTGTACAAGTTAAAAAGTTTTAAACTCTTTAAACAGTCCATACATGCGCTAATAATTATACATATTTATTAATAATATTATTAAAAATAAAAGTTCATTTTCTTTGATACAATATATTTAATGAAATTGCTTCCAGATAAAAAACTCTTAATCATAACACATACTTGCACCATAGGTACATTTATATTTATATATCCATTTATATGCATGCATGTACAAATATTCACAAGGCTTTTTCTTTCAATTTTTATTCCATTCACCACCAACAAGCTGTGGAACTGTTAAAATATGCTGCATCTTTAATTCTGATAGTAGATTTCTATGATTAATGCCTTATTTAGCCTATTATTATGTTGAAATTATTAACCCAGATATTATTACACATTTGTAATAGTATTAAAGTAACAAAGGCAACTACATATTGTCTTGGTCCACAAGAAATATTGATCAAAGTTAATAGATTTGTTATTATGAACATAAAAATTAGAGGATAATGGGGAGAAAAATGACATGTAATCTCAGAAAATGTGATAACATAAACATCTATAAATGATTTAAAATTGAATATTAGAAATGTTCCTCAGTGAAAATAATTCAAGAAATTTTTATCAGTGAGACATTTTGTTTGGAAAAGAAACATCTTGTTGACTTATGTGAAGAGCAGTTGAGATATGAAATCAATGAATTATCTATCAGCAGGTGAATGGATCACTCAATATGACATATGTACACAGTGGGCTATTATTCATCCATGGAATATAATTAAATCCTGCCATTTGTGGCAGTGTAGATGCAACTGGAAGACATTAGGATATGTAAATAAAAGTCAGGTGCAGAAAGACAGGTTCTTATATGTGGGAATATTCATTCTAGTAGAGAGCAGACCCCATTCTGGGATGGGTCAGGGTGAGGAGTTGGGGGTTGTTGGATAATGGGCATCAAAATACAGCTAGATAGAGCAACAAGCTCTACCATTGTACAGCCCAGTACCATGGCTGTAGTTTAAAGCTATTACGTATTTTATACATACTTAGAAGGAGAAAGTTCAAATATTCTCAACACAAAGTAAAGATTAATGTTTAAAGAAATAGAAATCCCATTTATTCTGGTTTTATATATACATTAAATTATATATATATATATATATATAGTTAATATATACATATGAAATCATCACTGAACCTATAAATGAGAATTATTATGTGTTAAACATTTTGCACATCTATGAGCATGATAGATTTGATATGTTTTAACTTATAGAGAATATTGTCTATGAAATGTGACTAATTATAATCTACTTCCCTGCCCAAACCAAAATCACGCCTTTTATGCAATACTGAAATAGCCTTCTATATGGCCTTCCTACTTTCATATTTGCCCTCCCAGAATCTGTTTTCAATATAGAATCCAGAGTTGTTGTATTAAAATATAACTCAGTTCAACTCACAACCCCTGTCAAGCCATCCTGTGGCCCTCATAGCTCAGAAGACATTAGAAAGCCCGATGAGCACTGACCCGGATGAACTGTCTGATTTTCACCATCGCTTTAATTTACTTTTTAGCCTCTCATACTGACAGCCACACGATCTTGAATCTGTCAGGCTGCACCTGCTTGATAGAGATTACTGTTGTTTTCATTTCTCAAACATACTCTGCACATGTATCTGTATCAACTCCTTTTACACTTTTTCCAAATCTGTTCAAATACCACCTTCAAAATGAGATCTATATTTGCCCTATTTATTTTACAACTCAAAATCACTTACCCTGTATTCTCAGTACTCTTTTCACTATTACCTTTTAGCTCTTACCTATGCCTCTTATCTTTTATGAAACCATTTATTTTATTTATTGTCCTTTGTATTCCTTCTCAAAAATATAAGCTTTATAAAAATAGAGCTTTATACCAGGCGTGGTGGTGCACACCTTTAATCCCAGCACTTGGGAGGCTGAGGCAGGAGGATCATGAGACCAGCCTGGGCTACATAGTGAGTTCCAGGGCAGTCTCAACTACATAGCGAGACCCTGTCTCAAAAAAACAAAAACAAAAACAAAACAAAACAAAACAAAAAAGAATAGAGCTTTATGAGAATAGAAATTTTGTTCTATTTCTTCTTTATAATAAGCCCAGATTATCACACAGAATAGATACTGAATGAATATTTTGAATGAAAAAAAATGACAATTATTCCCTGTGGTGTTTTTATTAGTTTATAAAAATAATTACTACCATTATAATTGCAATCATTTTTTATCTCTTTTTTCCTCCCCCCCGCTTTGAGACTAGGTCTCACTATGTAGTTCAACTTGACCTTGAACCACTAAGTAGACCAGGTTGCCCTCTTATTCATGGAGAACTTCCTATCTGAGCCTTCTGAGCATTGAATAATGTAGTGAACTGAGATAGAGAATGAGAGAGAGATAGAGATAGAGAGAGAGAGAGAGAGAGAGAGAAACTCCCAAAAGAAAATCAAAACACTTGAAGTAATCAAATATTAACTACATATTTTGAAAAAAAAATTTATAATGAGAAGACCACTTGTTAGACTTATGAAGTCATGTTGTAACATCAATAAACAGTCATTACTGTGTCATAAGCTATTATAGTTTCAGAAAATGTAAACAATAAAGTAAGTCTATTCATTCATTAAAGGGAAACAACCAGATTGGCCTTAGAAGTCTAAATAACAATACTCAATTATTGAATCCCATCTGTAAGGTTGTACATGTTAAATATTGTTTTATGTTCAGCAAAAGTATCTCTTATATGTTAAGAAAATAAAAAGAATACTTTTCCTGATCCTCTGTCAAGAATAGTACAGAAAATGAGCTTCATGAAGCTAAATGATAGTGAGGGAACTTTTTTTAAATGGGAGGATAATATCTCCATTATAAAATAAATTTGAAACTGACAGCAAAAGTTCTACAAAGATAGATTAAGGTAGGATTACTACTTATTTAAAGACAAGTGAAGAGCATGAAATAAGCAGTATTATTTATTCAAGCATCTCTTCAACGCTTATCATTATTACATTCTTCACATGAAGAAACTGAAGCAAAAGTAAGTAAAACCACTTGTTCACATAGACCATAAAGCAAAGCAGCAGGGATTCCAAGCCAGCCAGTGTGGCTACCAAATCGATACTCTGAGGTACATCACTCTACGTACCCAATTCTGATGGATAGAAGGTAGGGCCTGGGGCAGATTTCCTATTTGTCTTGCGCCAGAAATAATGAAAACGTTTCCTTATTTTAAAGTGCTCTCATTTTCCTTAAATAGCAGGGTTGCTTTTCATTTCAGTAGTTCAGATAGGTGTTCTTAATAAATCCTATATCTAACAATTTTACTTACTTCAGGTTTTTTTCAGGATTCCAATAAAACCCAATTTAAGAATCCTAAACAAAACTAATTAAAAAACACCCCAGGGAAAAGTCATTTTTTTAATTCAAAAAATGTTTATTCAGTATCTATTCTGTGTGATAATCTGGGCTTATTATAAAGAAGAAATAGAGCAAAATTTCTATTTTCATAGAGCTCTATTCTTATAAAACTTACATTCTCGAGAGGGAATACAGATATAAAATACTAGGAAAATAAATAAAACAATTTCAAGTCAGGTATTTTGATGCTCCCTGCCTTGTCCAAAATTGTTTTTGCTATTCTACATTCCAAATAAATTTTTTTCTAATTCTGTAAGATGTGCCATTAGTGTTTCAATTGGGATTACATAAAACCTGTATAACAATTTTGGGAATATGGCCATTTCCACTGTGTTGGTTCTTCCTACCCAAGTTCAAGGGATAACTTTCCATTTTCTGATCTCCTTTTTCAGAGTATCATCATTTTCAATGTAAAGATCTTTTACTTGCATTTTAGATTGATTAAGTATTTCACATTTTTTCAATGCTATTATGAAAGGTGTGGTTTTTCTAATTTCTCCCTCAGTGAGTTTGCCATTTGTGTACAGGAATGCTATTGATTTTTGAATGTTGACTTTGGATCTAGCTATGCTACTGAATTTGGTTATTAAATCTAGGTGTCATTTGGTGGAGTTGTTCAGTTTTCTATATAAAGTATCACGTCATGCAAATAATAATGATAATTTAACTTCTTTTCCTATCTTTATTCCTGCTATTTCTTCCTCTTGTCTAATTGTCTCTCGCCTCTGGCTGATATTTCCAGAACTATACTGAATAGGAGTGGTGATAGTGGATATCTTTGTTTTGTTCCTTAAGATTGAAAGAGTTCAGCTTTTGACCATTTAGTATGAAACTAAGCTGAATATGTAGGAAAGGGTACAAACACACTGCAGTGCATACATCATTTTCAAAGGTATGTAAAATATTTACCAAAAATTGAGCACATGAGGTGCAATCAAGAAATGTGGCTGAATGTATAATATTTCTAAAAAAATTATAACAGTACAAGACACTGCAATTAATCCCTGTTAAAATATTCATGTCACTTGGAAGACATTTAATGCCCTGCTCTTTCGATTTTCTGAAACATTTTGGGAAATTCTCTTCGCTAGTTGTACTGTTGTGGCTGCCTCAATGGCCTGAACACACTGAGCCATCGATATTTATGGATGACATCATAGTTAGATCGGGGTAAAGGGGCTCCACCTGGAAGGACTACATGGAGTTAGTATGGATATGTTGCTGATGTAAACAACACTTGAAAAGGAAGAGACAAAGTATTCTTGAGTTAGGAACAGAACAGACAAAATATAAGTTGCGGTTGATTAATAACCTTGCCTTTTTAGTGCAGAAGATTTTGTTTCTGAATTTGGATTAAGAGTCACTCAGACTTTGGCACATAAGCTTCTGCCTGACTCGCTACTATAAACAAGCCAATCGTGGGTTTAACTCCTTATAGCCCGCACTGGGTATAGCCTGCATTGGGCATAATCAATAGGGCAGTCCCACACACAAACAAGTATTGATCTACTGTTTATCACAAAATTTCAATTTGCATTAATCTAATAGTTTATAGAAACACATGTTACTTTATGTACTTTTTGCATTGTTTATCTTAGCATAACAACTTTTGGCCAGAGATTTAGCTCAGCGGTTTGGTGGCCTGCCTTGCAAGCACAAGGATCCAAGTTCAATCCCCGGTACCAAAAAACAACTTTTAATTTTATCCATATTATATCATTAATTTTTCCCTCTTGTGAAGTAATATTTTAAGTGCAATATATTACCATTTCTTTATACATTTATCTGTCAATAATCACTTGTTTATTTCCAATTTTCTTTTGTTGTGATTAAATTGTATACAAATCATTTTGGAAAATAGGTTCCTTCCCTTTGTACAAACTTCTATGACAGGAATGGCTAGTATGGTAAGTATCTGCTTATCTTTTTAAAATTCTGCTAATATTTCAGTGTTTTTGCCATTCATAGTAGGAGAGTATGAAAGTTCCAGATCTATATCTTTGCCAACTGTAGATATTTTTAGGCCATTGATTTTTAACTATGATGGCAAGTTATTATTTACAACTCCCTCGAGACAATGATAAACATCTTTGTATGTGTTTTTGTCTTACTGAATACCTTATACAGTGAGTTTTTATTCAAATTTTCTGCTTATCTTCTTACTGAGTTGTATGATTATTTATGTATTTATGTATTTAGTCCTCTGAACAGACATTTGTTTTGCAATAGTTTCCTTTTATTTACTTTGCTTTTTCATGTTAATACATTTTAACACTGAGTTTTTAGGTCTTCAGAAGTAATAAAAAAAAGGAAGGGGTGCCAAGCACAGTGGTTCACACCTGAAATCCTAGCACTTGGGAGGTTGAGGCAGGAGGATCACTGTGAGTTTGAGGCAGCCTGGGCTACATAGTGAATTCACAGCCAGCCTGAAGTACAAAGTGAGACCCTGTCTCAAAAAACAAAAACCAAAACAAAAGAATAAAGGGAGAGGATGAATAGATGGGTGAAAGGAGGGGTGAAAGGGAAAGGATCCAGAAAAGGAATTAAGATGTGTTTGTGTGTGTGTGCGTGTATATATAT
>NW_022900915.1:28364885-28483749 GCF_012274545.1 Fukomys damarensis | reverse complement strand
ATATATATATATACACCTCACAAGGAGTGTAGACATTATGTAATGTACACATATATTAATAAACTAAGCTAAGCTAAGCTAAGGTGAACTAAACAAACTAAACTAACTGAACTAAAATGCTGACAAAAGAGATGTATCCTAAGTGAGAGAGGAGAACACACCTCCATATGGAATTGGGCAACTATGGCTTAACTGTGTTATTAGGCAACTATGATTTAGCTAGGCAACTATGTTCTTTGTAGAATGTGCCCAAGTAGCCATGACAGCTTCTGTAAAGGAGGATAACAGACTCAGAAAGTCCTACCAGAACTCTTCGCTCTCCCCTCTCCATTGCTCTTCTTTGTGTAAATCCTGCCTGCAGTAGTCCCAGGGAAATTCCAGTGGAATTAAGCCTCCTAGATGTAAAAAGAGGTATATAACAAGAGAAACTTCTATTCAGGGCTCTCAAGATTGACAGGAGTCACTCACTGAGCCGCTGGCGTCAGTAAAAATGTTATCGCTCCTATCTTCATGTTAGAGCTATCTGTACCCCGGTCTTCACTACTTCCTGCTTCAACAGTACTTAACAAACACGGAAAGAGCAGGTGTAAAGTTGAATTATATGATAATCAAATAACCTAATTAGGGGGTATTGCATTTGCAGTAGTCAAGACTAATCTAGGGCTGGGGATTTAGCTCAGTGGCACCATGACTGCCTCACAAGTTCAAGGTCCTGAGTTTGATCCCTGATACCAAAATAAAAAAAGACTAATCCTTATTTTGATCAATTGCTTCTATATCCTAAAAGAAAAATGTCCAGAGAAAACATGTTGAATGTGAGATTTTTTTTAAAACCCCAGCTCCAAGATGCATGGAATCATATAAAAACTAGATGTTTATTCACTACAAGAGAAGAATGTCCTAACTTTAGAATTCAACAACCTGTGATCTTCTTTTACAAAAAGAACTATTTTCTCTATATGGATCTACCTACTCACAGTCTTAAATATTTTAATATATAAGAAAATTATAAAGTATTAACAAGTGTTTTTAACAGTAGAATTTCTGTTCTCACATAGGCTTTCTTTACCACATTTTTTAATATGGTTTTATGTGCATATTCTTATATCATAACACTTTATTTAAAATTTTTAAAAATAATGTCAGCAGTTTATTAAAAGTCTTACACACTGAAAGTTTTGAATTGAATACACCTAATTAAGAGTCCCAAAGCCACAATTTTTAAAAACAGGAACACTCCAGATACCAACAAGAGGCATTACATTCGATATTTTTGAAATCATTAATAAGGACTGCCAAATTTATTGCACCACAGTTTAATCCAACATAAAAAGAGAAAAATGAGTTGTGGTAGCTAAAACTCGTTGTCATAATTTCTATCAACTGTCACTCACTTGTCCCCTTTGAACATGTATAAATTGTTGATACATGGCACTTAATTCTACTTATTCTTTGCAATGATATTTTGGTATGTTCACTAGTATTTCCATGAAATGCCTAATTACTGCAAGGTTGGGAGATGTTAACCATATTATACAAACTCACATAGGACACTGAAGCCAGTAATTGTTTTCTTCATTACCCTATCCCAAAACATACATAGAAACAGAGCCATAGGGCTGTCTGGTATGTAGGAAGCTGTACACATACTCTATGACTTAGAAGTCTACCTTTCAGTGCATAATTTAGAGTAGACCTCTAGTTTTGCTCATGTCAAAATCAAGTCTTTGAGTCAAGACATAGAAACTTTTATGATAACAATGATGTAGAGAAAAGGGGATGATTATACACTGCTGTTGGGAATGTAAATTAGTTCAGCCCTCATGGATAAAAATGTAGATATTTCTCAAAAATAAAATAAAAAAATAGAAGTAGTATATGATCTAGCAACCTCAATACTGGGTAAAAATCCCAAGGAGATGAAAGGTTTATATCAAATAGATAATTAGATCCTTATGTTCATTGAAGCATCATTTGCTATAGCTGAACTATGGAATTACCATAGATGTCCTTCAGCATATGAATGGAAAAACAAAATGGGTCTATTTACAAAATGGAATACTAAGCCATAAACAAGAATGAAATCCTGTGTTATGTGGTAACATAGATACAACTGGAGAACATGATGTCTAGTGAAACAAACCAAACAAAAGAAAGTAAATATCACATGTTCTTACTCATTTAAAGAAATCAATAAGTCAACCTTACGGAAGTATGGAACAAAATAGTGGTCACGAAATGGGGTGAGGAAGGCAAGATGGACACAAAAACAATGCTTTTGATAAGACTTTGCAAGTGTTTTACCTATGTTGTATCATTTACTTTTCATCCACTCCTAAGGATAAAAAGGGATCTTATTTTAAATGCAAAGAATGAGTTACAGACTTCCAAATACTCTCAATGAAATACTAACAAAAGCAGATCATAGATCCAGTGATTTTGACATCTCTTTATCCATTCCATAACATTGTTTTTCTCATAAACAACAGTACTGCCAAAGACAGTTGAAATAATGCTTATTAAAAATAATCTCACAAGAATATTGCTCTAGAAATATTACTTATAAAGCAATATTTTGTTTTGGAATTCCCCTCTCAGCAGACAATTATTAAATCATGGTTGAATGTTTATATTAAAATTCTCTTGGTAAATCTACTGTGTGGTTTCTGTCTCTGGATTGAGACTGCTGGAACTCCCAATTCACACAACATAGATTAAACTTGGCAAATGAGAAGAATTTCACAATTTTTTTGGAAAAAATATAGGATTCTTTTTCTCATATCCTAACACCTTTCTCCCTCTCCTTTGCTCCGGGGAAGCATGTGCATGCTGGACATATACTGGGTTCTCGTGTTTCTAGGGCAAATATCTTATTAGATGTAAGGGTCTGTTTGAACTTAGTTATCTATTCCCTTGTATATGTTTAAGACATTGCTATGCTTTTCCTATTTTACCTTTCAATCTTCACCACAATCACTGGAGAAATATTTATCTCATGGATGGATAATCTTTAATGGAACTTATTGCCACTTTTGGAAGCAATTCTGCAAGTACTGTTTCATGAATGTCTCAGCTTGTGCTGTTCTGGCTGCCTTAAAGTCCTAAATCAATCCAAAATAATTATCTTTCATGGTCATTTTGACTTTGGAAGAGAGCCAGAAGTTGTAGGATGCCAGATCCATCAAATAAGGTGTAGAAGGACACACCATAACATGTTTATGCGTCTGTTTTTCTGCTAAATGGCACTGGGTGACAGCATTTGTTGTAGTTTTGATTGCCCTTCTAAAGACACTCCTGAAAGAAGACTTCCAGAACTGCTTCAGAAAGTTGCAGGAACTATGTTATAAGTATATTAGATGTGAGGAGGAATATTTTGAAGAGGATTGTGACTATGTAATATTTTAATTTAATCTGTCACTATATATTTTGATTATACCTTATATAACCAGCTGTATCATCTGGTAGCTGTAACAAAAGACCAAAATTTCAAAGAAGTGGTAGATACTAATTTTCTTCCTTTTTTGCTTATTGTCCATGACACTAAATATTTTTCCTCAGAAAACTATTCTTCATAATGTAAGCATTTTTTTCTTGGAATCCCAAAACTACATGCACACACTGAATTAGCAATATGTTCCACAAGTTAATGTATTTAGTTGCCTCTTGTGCTTTCCTGAGCTTTTTGATTACTTTAAATCAAACCAGCCCAATAGCCTAGAAACTACTCAGTTGGATATAGATATGTTACTACCTTTGTAACAAAAGTTAGGAGCCTACAGGGACCAGCTACTTGAAAATTTTTGACAACAAAGATCTATTGAAAAAAAAGTAATTTTATTATCACTTTAGGGATGGTGTCTTGCTATGTTCCCTAGGCTTTGTCCATACTCCTTGGTTCAAATAATCTTCCTGCCTCAGCTTCCTCAGTGGCTGGGACTACAGATGCATGCGTCATGCCTGGTTTTAAATAATGTTAAATAAATACATTTGTTATATTTCTATCCAAAAGTGATTTGATTAATAGCATTCTATTAAAATAATTTCATTAGTGACTAAAGAAGTGATAGAATCTTCTAACTCCAACTTATGGTTACTGTGTACTCTTTTCATATTATTAGGATGCCAAATTTGTTTTGTCAAGAGTTTAATCAAACCTTCATCCAGAACTTTCTGGCCGGCAACCCTAAGTAATAGCCATATCTAAACCTACTCATGACCCACGACTCTTGTGTCATGGGAATCAGTGTTTCAATCGAGAAATGATTAATTTGGTACCAGAACTTCAATCTTAGTAAAATTGTATATGTGCAAGTTAAATTACTTCAAAATTTCATTAAATATTTTAATATTTATGGTGAATAACATTTTTTATCTGTATCTTTATGAAAAGGGTGGGCTATTTTTAGAATACTGCATTTAATTTACATATTTTATCATAGTTATGCATGTCTGTAATATGTAGATAGATGTTCTTACTTAGAAGTTTCCATATAAAACTGACACATCAATATATTAAAATCACCAAACCTGTGACTTTACATTTAAATGATCTAATCAACTGAATTCTCCAGCAAATAATTTAAAGTTTAGAGTAAGTCACTTGATCCAGCCCTCAACTACTTTCCTCCCATTTAAAGATCTATTTTTGCCTGTCAGGAGTTTTACTGTATAAGCATTAGTGTATTTCCTTTTTGAACAAATCATTACTAGATCTCTTCCATTTGTGTATGATCTTTTCTGTTTTACTTATTCTACATAATTGAGCATAAACTTTGGAGGCCATTGGTGCTAGCATTCCATTAACACTCTAGTAAAGTTCCATTAAGACCTTCTTAGGCATATTGCTATTTATTTTTTCATTCTGGATTTCAGAAGAATGACTCCGTTAATACTGCTTCACTTCTTGTAAATATGTGTACTGCCCTGGAACATAATACATTTTAGAGGAAGTCTTATTTCTCATGAAGACATTTTTTTTTGCATTCCACTTGAAAGTGCCTAAAACAGAGAAAGGAAACTACAAAATGAAGCAATTATTGTGAGCTGTAAGTTTGCTGTGTGACTTGTTATGGGAAATAGATAACTCATGGGTGTGCTCTGTTTGATCATTCCTAAAATATTACATGAGACAGACAGACAGACAGACAGCGCAAGAGACAGCTTGTTAATTATGACAGGTCAACTTGAGAAGCAATGCCTAGCTTTAGCAAAGTTCTGTCTGTGACTGTGGAATACTGACATGTAGGCCAACAATCTGAGGAGAAAAACCCACCCTGGATATGAATGGCACCAACCAATAGGCTTCTAGACTGGACAGAAAAAAAAATATGGAAAAAAAGGAAGTGCACCCACTTTTTGGAAGAGCTTGATTACTTTGACTGGAAAATTATTTTCTAGAATTATGTTTTCTTGTCTTGATTTGGGCCTTTACCCAAACATCATCTTCTCAGTGTTCTCAAACTATCTTATCTAAAATTGAGTTATAGGCCAGGGAGTTAGGTCAGTGGTTCCACCACCTGCCTGGAAAGAAAAGTTCAATCTCAGCGTTCAATCCCTGGTACAAATAAATAAATAAAATTGAGTTATAGCTCACTAATATAGTTTCTTACATAGCATTTTTAGTGACTGAATATATTTTTGTCTGTATCTATATACGTTAGCTCTATGACTTAAATAAAACAGAATTTCAATTAAAATTCATATTGCCGACATAAGTATGTCCAAATATTCTGAAGACATAATGAAAACACTATGTTGTACATCAGAAATTAATTTTTTTTGAAACAGGGTCTCACTATGTAGTTGAGTTGGACCTGGAACTTACTATGTATCCCAGGCTGGTCTTGAATTCATAGCAACCCTCCTGCCTCAGCCTCCTGAGTGCTGGAATTACAGGCATGCACCACCACCCCTGTCTTCATCAGATATTAAATTTTAACTGCCCAGGGAAAAATGTAATATATGACACATACTATGAAGAATATATTATATGGTAATATCTTTTAAGCATGTAATATTTGGGATATATTTATATACGGAAATATATTTATTATTAATCCAAATTTAAATAAAACTGCTTTTCAAAATAAACTTGGCAATTCAACTGTTTTCATGTGTGTATGTGTGTGTATTTCCCATCTTCAATGCAATCTGTATTAAGTGATTTCTGCTCTTTTGCTCACTGCTGTAGATGTGTTCAATAAATCCAAGTGCTCAGTAGTAAATCAAACTGCTTTTTGGGTAGTTTTCATTATCGCTAAACCAAATCGGTGGACAAAGATTTCATGATGATTAAAAGAACTAGTTCATGTAAGTTCCTTTTATCACCATTCAGCAAGGTTGTATATGATAATGGTTTAATATTTTACATTATTACAATAATTATTTAATTTTCATTATTAATTTTAAATGCTCCACATATATTCAGAATTAAATCTCTCCAGACATTTAAAATTCATGTAGAAAAAGTTATGAACTATCTTACCCAGGATTAAGCACATATTCAATGTGTATTACACTACACCAGAGTTCAAAAATATTTTAATGTTTTTGAAACAAAAAAAAAATCTTCCTTTTGTATTTAATAAGGCAAATGTAGGATGAACCAAAGAAATCAACAAAGGTGTGGAATGAAGCTGTAATGTTTTCCAATATTATATCTCGGATTTCAAGAAATACAATAAAAATAGTCTGTTTAGAGAGGATACAGGTAGTAGGAAGTGCTTAAATATCACTTGGAAATTTTTAAAATAAGACAATTTTCCTTTTTTCTTTTTTTTTTTTGAACCTGCACTCATAAGAGGAGAACCCATAAAATGCACTTTAGGTCATTGTGTGTTGCTTTGATTTTATAAGGATGCTTACCTAAGAGGATTAGAGTACTACAATGGGTAGGGACAGATCCTCTGGAAAACAAAATTACAATCTTCCTCCATTGGCCATCTCACCGCTTTTGCTGTATATATGCATGACACTGGTGTTTTGTCAGACCAAATCATAATTCTCCAGAAATCTACTTTACATGAGTTTAAGTAATAGATGTATAATTCGAAAGATGACTGAAATGTATTTTGAACATTTGCAATCTCTTTTTTCCACTCTGTACCTACCCCACCTTCTTCTTCCCTTATCCTTCACCCAAATGTCTGCTGTTACTTTCCTCATTTTGAATCTTTACAAATGTGGCATATACACAACGAAATTTCAGTTAGCCATACAGAAGGATGCAGTGAAGTTCTTTGTAGGAAAATGGATTGATCTTGAGAGGATAATGTTAAGTAAAATAAGTCTGGCACCAAATGTGAAATATTGTATGACTTCTGTTATTTGGGAAAATTGATTACAAAAAGAGTATGATAAAGATAGATTTCATGGATGAGAGGAAGGGAATCAGAGGGTAGGGGCAGTTAGTATGAGGAGAAGGGGAACCAAAAAGGAACAAGATATGCAAGATGGAGATAAGTATCAATTTCCCCAAATGCATGTAAATATCATATGTTACATATGTATAACAATAAAAATATCTGGAGATTGATTATTCTTGTAAATCACAGTATTTTTCAGATATCTCTAAAATAATATCATCTAAAACAACACTAGTAAAAATTCTTATAATGTTTGAAATATTGAAGAATTTCATAAAAGTTTGTCAATCATTTCCTTTGTACTGTCGATGAATACCCATGAGATAAACATAAAACTAGCTATTTCAAATTCTGTTGTGATTATTACAATAATAAAATTAATGAAATATTTTAGGCCTTACATGGTTTTACATCTATTTTTAGTATTCTGTTAAGTAAATAACAACAGTTAATAGAGACAACAACAGTTAAAATATTTTTTCATGTATACAAATCCGCTTGCATGTGAGAATCCCCATGATTCCAAATTGGCCTTTGAAAGGAACAAATACTTAAATTTTCACATAAATAACCTTAAAAATACAAACGGATGCAGAAGCTCAAGTTCTGGAAATTACTAGTTACTACTTCTTGTGGTAGAAGAAAATTATGGGTAGTGATTTGAAGTATGGATTTCATAGACACCTGCTTGCCCTCTTGTACATAGGTAAACCTGCAAAAATTACTTACTTTCATTTGGTTAACAAGACAATATCAATAATAGCATCAGATCCACAGAAAACTCTGTGAGGATACAATGACATATTCTGCATAGAATACTTTCCCATCAAACCTGCTAGAGTCAATAATAAACAAATGACAATTTTTAGTATCATTTTTATCTTTTCATGAAAAACATCATTATCACCATGAGTTAGATGAACCCTGACTTGGTTATTACCACCTTTAGTTAACATAAAGTCCTCTTTTCATGCTTTTTTTAAAATGGTACTGGGTATTGAACTACCAAGGAGCACTCTAGCACTGCAGCTGCATTCACAAGTTGTTTTTCTTTTTTTTTGAGACAAAGTGTGGCTGTCCAGCTGTCACAACATGAACGTACCTGAGTTGGGGAGTGAGGACTGAGAAAGGACAGTGTAAGACTTGAATAAGTTAAAGTGACTTTATGTTAATAGGCTAGACTGATTTTTTTTTCATATGTTAATTGTTATCTTGGTTAATAGTCGGCCCAGGGGCAATTGGTATGATAAAAGGTGACCACAGAACATTTTCTGTATAAGATAAGTAATGTGTTTGTAGTCTTGTTTTGTGAATTTTCTGACTCTTTGTTTAGAAAAATCTTATAAAAAGTACCTCAGCCCCTGAGCAGTTGCCTCTTTGAGCTACCTGGCTCTGGGAGTGCCCTCTGGCCAGACTAATAAAGGTCTATTTACCATCTAGCCTGGTATGTTCCTTCCTGGGTTTCTTGTTTCTCCGTGGAGCACCCAGAGCCTTGCTGGATGTTAGGGCCCAGCATCGTGGAGGCCTTTTTGGCTGTTCATGCTCTGTGGAGTGGAAGTGAGACTTTAAGTCTTACATATTGGAAGCCCCAGTCAGATGCCCAAGTGGGAACTGTAAATCCAGCTGAATTTCTCTGTCGTGGGATGCAGCAGGAGATTCTCAGACCTTTAAAAGCCTCCGGAGATAAGCTTTGAACTGGTTACAACTGTCTTGTTTGTCAGGATCCAGGTGGCTGAGGAGCCGGGAAACCTCGCCTGACCTCAGCCCTGATGAGGGCTCCGGGTAGTAGAATCAAAGCTTTTCTTTTTGTGTGGTGCCTGTCTGTCTTGTCAGTGTCTCGTCTGTTGAGTGTTAAACTAAATTTGTTCCTAGGGACAAGATGGGAGGATCCTGCTCCAAGAACACCCTACTGGATTGCTTTCTCACTAATTTTAAAATTGGTTATTTTCCCCTGAGCAGGAGGATGATTATGGAGTTAAATTCTCTCATGGAAAGCTTTACTCCCTGTGTCAACCAGAGTCTCACTGGAACAGGGGACTGTCTGCCTCCTCGGAAGGGAAAAGGCAAGCCCCCAGGATTTCCTGGGTTCCCTTTCTAGGATGTGGAGGCCAGCTCACCAATAGTGGAACAGAAAAAAGGAAAATGAATAAAATCATCTGTCTAAATGATGAGATCCCCTGGGTTGCTCCCTAGTTTGTCTTTGGAAGGGGACCCAGGGAGGGAATATATTAACTTCTTATGTGACTGTGTGTGTAAAAGAGAGTTGATTAAAAAAATAAATAGAAAGAGCTAGATAGCCTCCTCTATATATCAAAAGAAAGGGAGGGGAGACTTATGCTTAAAGAGCCCTCCAGACAAATAAACAAGGCCATTTTCTGGAACAACACCCCACTCTTTGTCTTACATCACCAGACAAGGAAATATCTAATGGTTATGGAAAATGCTAATACTAAACCAACTGTTCTCAAGTACATAATTCAAAATTTTGATACAGATTTTGTGGGAGACTATAAGATAAAACTGCAACCAAAAATGCTTAAAAACTTTGTGAGTTATCATGGTCTCAGCTAAGCCAGATTTAACTCTAGACAAAAGAAAAATTATCTGCCTTTGTTTTACTTACCTGAGATTTTGATAATGTAGAGCCTCTTGTGCTCTAAGAGAGGCTCAAGCTTCTACTCTGTGATAATCAGCTGCTAATAAAAACTATTTAGTTTTATTTATAAAACACCTGCTTACTAAATCTGCCATTTTCCTGTGATAAACTTGCCTCTCAGAAAATGTGACATCGTTACAGACAAATCCCAGTGTTTCCCCTTTGGAGGAGGTCGAGCTATCTCCCCTCCACTTGAGTTACTAAGATAGATGATATGGAGGAGGTGGGGGCAAAAACAAAGTTGTTTAACTTTACTACACTGGAAAATACAAATGAAAAAACATGATGAGACTCAGAAAAAAAATAAAACAGGGCTTATACTCAGATTAAAAAAAACTAAAGTGAAAAACTCTCTAATAGATTAAAATCAAGTAAAAAAATTCTGAAAGACAAAAATATAGAAAAAAAAAAACTACAAACCAGAAAAACTACAATTGTGTTTTGACAGATGTCAAGAGATTTTTAGAAGAAAAATCAAGTTAAAAATTTTAACTATTTGATAAATATATCTTTGTTTCAATTAAAATTAAGTTTAATTGATATACTTTAAACATTTCTTATACATTACAAATTCTTAAATTTCAATTATAGGGTTAACTTGCTCTTTTATACTTTGTTGATAAAAACACAAGGTCAATACTGTTCTATAAATAACCAATCAAATTTTAAGACAGCTACTGAAAAAAACTTTATTCTGGTCTTTACTCAATAATACCTTCTAAAAAGATATACCCCCAATAAATATGGCCAAATATGTTGTTATAAAATGTTTGCATTGATTATCATCAAAGGGTTAAATTCTAAATATATTATTATAATATATTTATAATACTCATTTTCAAAATAAGATTTCTATAAAAAAATTAAGAGATTCTATAAAAATACTTTTAATCTAATTAAATTAAAAATACTTTTAATATCTAATTAAATTTAAGGTTATAAAGTTTCATACATAAAATTATAATTATTATTAATTTTTAAATATTCTAAATAAAAAATATTGAGAGTGTTAATACTACTTCAAAAAACAAAATATAAAGTTTATACTACTTAAAAATAAAAAGACAAAACAGATAAAAATTTTTTAAAATAAAAGATTTTTACAAGATCTAAATTCTCTCTATATATAAATCTTTAAAGAACCCAAAAATACAATAATTATTATAAAATAAAAAACAAAAATCAACATTTAAACAGCTAAAACTAGCTCTTTCTGCTGCCCCCCTATATCAGAGATCCTAAATGTGATCCAGCCTTTTAGTTTATACCTGACTAAAAAAAATCATACTGCTTTAGGGATACTCCTTAAAAAAATAAACCCATCAAATTAACAGTGATATATTTATCTTAAAATTTAGATCCAACTATAAAAAAATAGTTCCTTTGTTTATAAAGCCCTGACAGCTACAATAATACTAATTTAAAAAGCTGACCAGATAACATTAAAAAAAATAAATTATTCAGTTTTCTCATGCCTTTTAAAACTATTAAATAACAGGACATTGATGATTCTCAAATAATAGTCACATAATATCAGACCCTCATCTGTGAAAATCCCCCCTTATATTTTGCTCCAGTTAAAACCTTAAACCCTACCACTTTTTTACCCTCGAAACCTGGCCCCCTGACCACAACTGCCTCAGGGTCACTGACAAATTGTTCTCCAGTCATCTAGATCTACAAAAAGAGCGCCTGCCTGAGGCTGATTCCGTCCTGCTCAAGGATGAGAACAACTTCATAAAAAATGAGATAAGCTCTGCTGACTATACAGAGATGACTCAAGATAAAGTGGTCCAAACAATACCCTTCCCCACTAGATGATCTGCTCAATGAACAAAAACTGTAGACACTCATACAGACTCTCCGATGGACAAAAGGAAAGAGGGTAAATATTTATACAGATTCCTGGTTACCACTTGATATATCTATAACACAGTCTATAAAAATGTGGACTTCTCACAACAGAAGACAAACTTATTAAAATTAAACAAGATATAATATAGTTATTTGAGACAATATAAAAATCTGACAAAATAACTATAATAATTTTAAAAAATTCCAAGGTTTAGTCTGCCTCTCTCCATAGACAGTGACAATGGGCCAACATTTATAACAGAGATTATAGAGACTTTATAAAATTATCTCTTAAACTTATTCAATATAAAATCAGAGATTAAAATTACAAATATTTTTTAAAAATATTCAAGGATAAATTAAAGACCTCCCTGTGATATTAAAATTTTTTTAAAAAAACCTTTCTGACCTATATAAAAAGGGCCATATAAGTCACTTATGATTACTCCCACAACTGGAGACCTTTTTGACTGTTCACACTCCATAGAGTGAAAGTGAGACTTTAAATCTGACAGACAACACACTCAATAGTGTGGAGACAAGAGGTCTCGTTTATTTTACAGAAATAGCTCCTTTTAAAGGCACACCAACAGGAAGTACCAAGCAACTATTCCTATGCAAAGAACAGATTTTCTGACTCTTACAGAGAAGATCAGATCTTTGGCTATCTCTCTGAGTTTCTCCCATCACAGGGTCAAAGAACAAACAAATTTAACAAGGCCCTTGAGCCAGGCGTGGTGGTGCACGCCTGTAATCCCATAAAACCAGCCTGGATTACACAGTGAGCTCCAGGCCAACGCCTGTAATCACATAAAACCAGCCTGGATTACACAGTAAACTCCAGGTCAGTCTCATCTGCATAGCTGAGACCCTGTCTCAGAAAAACCAAATAAACAGACAGAGTCCTTGAAAAGGAACAAATATTACATAGATTATATCAATGCCTTAATGGTAGAAGAAGAAGTTATTTTTCCAATGTCAAATGCCAGTGGGCCATAGCCGGCCTCCACAACAAAGTCTTGCTAGGAGGTCCAAGCCACCTCATACTTTTTATTTGATTTGACAGCTTTAGTTTTGCAAGTACCTGGCATTGCAGGTGTATGATATCATGCCCAGTTGAAGATCTTTTATTTATAATACATAAATATACATATAAGCATTTAAAATTTTACACATACATATATTTAATGTCATCTTTACAATTTTGAGAAGATAATTTTCATTAATTTGATTGCATTTTCATATTTTAAAGTAAGTAGGATAGTAGATTATTTAAAAATTACTTTTATCAATATGGTGTGCATTGTGATTTCTAATATTTACATGGTACAAGTCTTTGTGTTTTGAGCAACTTAACTGTGATCATGAGAGTTTGTGATTTAAGTAACATATGTAAATGAACCTAAGTGGTATTTGCATGCTAAGAATCATTTAATCATAATATTCATAATCAAATGAAAATCACTTTAGGTAAGTGTAGCTTTAATGAATGTAATAAATTACCTTTAATTTGCAAATGAGTGATTTTAAATAATGCTTTTAAAATTTTACTTAATATAAAAAACATTGAACATTCTCTTATACTTTTAACAAAATGTTGGAATCTGCTGACAAGTTTATTAAACACTTTTTTTCATTTCTAAATGGAAAACTTTAAAATGCCTCATCAACCTATTATGCAATAAACAGTATAATAAATAAAAATGGCAGAGTCTACTAATTAGTCAAATGGCTAAGCCATTTTGCAATTTAACCTTCTACTTAATAACCATCTCATCTATAAAAGCACAATCAACTGAAAAAGAAATCATGGGTTATTAGAAAAGTCAAATTTTCTGGAAAATAGATTATATATAATGCAAATATAATTTATATAGTATTTTTATATAGTTTATAAAGAAACATAAAACAAGGGCCGGGGATTTAGCTCAGCGGTTCTGTGGCCTGCCTTGCAAGCACAAGGACCTGAGTTCAATCCCCGGTAAGAGAAAAAAAAAAAAAGAAAGAAACATAAAACTCTATAGTAGTCTCTAGTTTTGAAATAGAATGGAATTTGAATAAATCAATTAATTTATTAATAGCACTCTATCTATGGAAATAAAATAAAGCAGTTTTTAGGAATATATATTTCTGAGTAAGAAGGATTGTTCACTAAGCTTGGCCTCTTACTTTGTGACTATGAGTAAATTATTTAACTTTTCTATTGCTCATTTTTAGCATCTTTGAAATAATAATGACAGTATAATATTTGCAGTCTTTTACAAAATGCAAGTAATAAATATTACCTATTATCATCTGTATTATTAGCTGGAAGGAAAAGTGTAACTTTACCAATATATTCTTTGCTATTATGCCCACTATTAGGTCTATTACTATTTAAGAAGAAAATTATAGGCATAACAAATTTCTAATAACAACCAGAAGTGGATAAGCAATCTCATCTGTAGCTACTCCTAAAAAAATTACATGAACCTTGTGGCTTTCCAAACATGTAAGGAATATGCAAAGTTTTATTTTTCCCTCTTTGGATTATGGACACTTAAAGTTCTTTCCTGACAAGAATGTATCATAAAATCATGCGTAATTTTTACTCCCACCCCACTGCTAATTCCCTAGCTGTGAATAAAAAGTTAGTTCAGGAATATGCAATTGGGCAGGGGATTTAGCTCAGTGGTGCCACCGCCTGCCTTGCAAGCACAAGGACCTGAGTTCAACCCTCATATGGAAAAAAAGAATATACAGTTAACATGCATAATGATAAAGTATTATAGACATACAAAATTGAGTAACAAAATAATTATTGTTTTTGACTTTGGAGTAGTTTTAAACACTACGTTTTATCTTGGTATGATTTGTTGTCTATGTCCTTAGGTTAGATAACCACTCACTTTGAGAATGCAGTCATGGTGGCTCTGCTGGGACCTCTGCTCTCCCAGCTGCCCAGGGCCTCCCAGGCTAGGTCTTGCTGAAAGCATCATGGGGCCTCTGGAGAAGCTCTAACATTTCCTAGGTGGACCAGTTGGCCTCATCATTTGAGGCCTGCTTTGCTTCTCTTGTAAGTCAGGATCATGTCAATGGTTCTGTTCAGAAAGAAATTTGCCCAGGTGTTGATGAAATTTTCCAGAACTTTCTGAATATTGCAAGACAGGCACAATGTGTTGTTTTGTTGTTGTTTTCCCCTACATAACCAAGTTGCACTTGTCTGTCCAGAAATCAGAGTAAGTTATTAAGAGGGCATCTCGGAATGAAGAAATAAACTGCAACAAAAAGACATGTTGGTCCAGAAGCATTGGACACACCCGAGGCACGGGCAGCAGGTGCAGGAGAACATGAGTGGGCAGCACAGAAGGCCAGAAGAAATTTCTCTGGGCTTCTTAGCCAACTAGGGTAGTCCTCTGCCTGTATCCTGTAGAGCCGTGGTCTGTGAGGCAGCCACTTACAGGCAGCTTTGCCAAACATTGGCCCTTGTGCACACGGCATTTAGGCAGAACTCTGCCAGAGAAGATGATGTCAATAAGATCCCCAAATTTTCTGTGGTAATAACTTTGAGGATCTCACAAAATGCCTATACATTTATACTAAGTTGTCTTTTCTTCTTTGTCTTATAGCACAGCTTAGACTCTTAGTATCATGACACAGATTATTTATTGTATTTTTATAGTTTTTCATAATTTCATTTTATGTTTCCATTTGTTAGAATTGTAAGACTTAAGTCTCACTTTTACTCCTGGAGCGTGAACAGCCAAGAGGCTTCCACGATGCTGGGCTCAGAAGCTCAGGGAGGCTCCAGGAGCTAGTCGCACAGAGAGAGTCACCCAGGAAGGAACACACTAGGCAAGTTGGCAAATAGACCTTTATTAATCTGGCCAGATGGCACTCCCCAAGCCAAGTAGCTCAGAGAGGAGGCCAGCTCAGAAACAGAGGCCATTTTATATAGAGCTGAAGGGGGGTTTACACTTAAAACTTACAGGAAGAGGACAAAGGCAAAGAGTCAGTTGATCTGGGCTAGTGGTCGTCACGTACTAATGATCAGCAGAAGGATTATTCATTGTTCCATTTACAACCTAGATCATCATAAAGTTCAGAACATTCAGACTACAGGCATGCAAGGAGTGGCGAGATCTGCGTTGGGTCTCTGTGTTCATTATAGTTTCCACCTAGTTTCCTAGCTACTCCAAAACAGCCACCTAACAATTCACAATTAATCATAGTTATCCTATAAGGGATGGGGGAAGCGACAGTCTCTAGGTCATTTGCTGGTCAACATGGAGTCGCTCTGGTTCAGTCAGGCTCCTACAAGAATGTTACCATCTCAGAGGCAAAAATGCAGAAATTTAAGAAGCAGGAGATAAGGAGTTTGTTTACCGGCCTCTAATGATAACTACACATACTTGGTAGTGAAGAAAAATTAGTACATTTTCTGTTGTAAAACTGAATTACTTCAAGAAGAAGAATCTAATTCAACTACATTCATTATGGCTCCAGGGAAGTGCAGAATGTAAGTATTATGTAGCTTGTTCAGAAAAAAGTTAAAATATGCTAGATTATTTTAGTAATATTATAGTGGGGTCTTTCAGTTGATGGTGACATTTGAGTTAGCTGTATATTTTGCCTGGTGTTTATTTACCTTTTTCAAGAGGACATGTTAGAAGAATGATATATTAAGTACTAGTAGTGCCCTGCAGGAATGAGTGCCTGTCAGGAATGGGGCATGCCTGGCTCATGGACACCATGTGGAAGAGGTGAAGAGTGAGGGGTTAAACCTTTCTCTGGTTGTCTTTTAGTTGTCAGTTTTATTTGTTTACAGTGTGTCTGTTTTACTTCTCTTTGCTAGGGGTATAGCTCAGGGTAAAGAACCATGGTACAATTCTTCATAGTACACACACGCACATAAGGAAAAGAGGCAAGTGGACTGCACATTCAAGGCTAGCCTGGACAACCTGGCTAGGACCCTGTCTCAATAAAAAACAAAAAAGAACTGAAATTATAACTCAGTGGTAGAATTACCCTTGGGTTTCATTCCTAGTACTGAAAGGGGGGTGGGTAAAAAAAAGTTGTACTTGATAATTGTAAAAATGTTTTGAATTTGTGTGTATACAAGTCTACATTTAATTAAAAAGTCAAATAACAAATTTGCAAGCCAAAAAATTCACTTGAACCTTCCATTGAAGTTATTATTTTTGCATCACATCAATGTTCTTCTCATTGTTTTTAGAATTCATGAAGATTTTTAAGGTATTGCCAGTGTTTAAGGCATGTAAAGTAGGATATACATAATATATATGTTTATGTAAATGATAAAAACAAATTGAAATATCCACTGAATCACATGGCTACCTTTCTGTGTGTGTGTATGTGTGTATTAAGAGCACCTAAAATCTAATCTTTTTGTTAATTTCCCATGTACAATATCACTACCTTCCTCCTCATGCTCTACAACAACCTCTGCACTTATTCGTGCTTTATGGGTAGTTGACAGAACTGAAAGTTTGTATCCTTTGATCTGCATTTCTGCATTTCCCATAGAAATCTTTAGTAATAGATTAGACCTAAAGATGTCAATGAGAGCTCTAGCTCTATATTTTCATGAGAAATACAAAAAGACAGATAGAAATTATACTTCAATGCACAAAGACATAAATATTTATGTACATGTAGTTATATTTTTAATTGTTGTTAATATATTTAAGGGCAACATTTTAGGTGATGATATAACAAAGCTCTGACATTTTATTCTCTTTCCTTTAGTTTCACTTAACACAATTAATCTTATTCCTTCAATTAAATATCGGGCTGTTTATTTTGTTGTTCAAAAAATCAAATAATTATTTGGATTGGGATGCTTGTGTATATTTTGAACTGAATAGAGTCGTCTAAATCTTGAGAGAACAAATAAGAAAATCTCAGTGTAACTACTGGCTATATAACCAGTGGGTTATCATAAAAGGGTAGGTGGAATGCTAAATAAGTTTTACTGTTCACAACTATAAAATTAATGCAGTAATGTAGATTGAAAAATTTTGTCAAATTAAATACATTTAAAAATAGCTTAATTGTTGATTTACTTTTTTATCTCCCTCTAAATTGGTTCACCAATAATTTTCTAAATACTATGGAAATCTGTTGTGTCCCATACTATACAACACTTTTTTTCATTTTATGTTTCCATCTGTTAGAATTGTAAGACTTAAGTCTCACTTTTACTCCTGGAGCGTGAACAGCCAAGAGGCTTCCACGATGCTGGGCTCAGAAGCTCAGGGAGGCTCCAGGAGCTAGTCGCACAGAGAGAGTCACCCAGGAAGGAACACACTAGGCAAGTTGGCAAATAGACCTTTATTAATCTGGCCAGATGGCACTCCCCAAGCCAAGTAGCTCAGAGAGGAGGCCAGCTCAGAAACAGAGGCCATTTTATATAGAGCTGAAGGGGGTTACATTACACTTAAAACTTACAGGAAGAGGACAAAGGCAAAGAGTCAGTTGATCTGGGCTAGTGGTCGTCACGTACTAATGATCAGCAGAAGGATTATTCATTGTTCCATTTACAACCTAGATCATCATAAAGTTCAGAACATTCAGACTACAGGCATGCAAGGAGTGGCGAGATCTGCGTTGGGTCTCTGTGTTCATTATAGTTTCCACCTAGTTTCCTAGCTACTCCAAAACAGCCACCTAACAATTCACAATTAATCATAGTTATCCTATAAGGGATGGGGGAAGCGACAGTCTCTAGGTCATTTGCTGGTCAACATGGAGTCGCTCTGGTTCAGTCAGGCTCCTACAAGAATGTTACCATCTCAGAGGCAAAAATGCAGAAATTTAAGAAGCAGGAGATAAGGAGTTTGTTTATCGGCCTCTAATGATAACTACACATACTTGGTAGTGAAGAAAAATTAGTACATTTTCTGTTGTAAAACTGAATTACTTCAAGAAGAAGAATCTAATTCAACTACATTCATTATGGCTCCAGGGAAGTGCAGAATGTAAGTATTATGTAGCTTGTTCAGAAAAAAGTTAAAATATGCTAGATTATTTTAGTAATATTATAGTGGGGTCTTTCAGTTGATGGTGACATTTGAGTTAGCTGTATATTTTGCCTGGTGTTTATTTACCTTTTTCAAGAGGACATGTTAGAAGAATGATATATTAAGTACTAGTAGTGCCCTGCAGGAATGAGTGCCTGTCAGGAATGGGGCATGCCTGGCTCATGGACACCATGTGGAAGAGGTGAAGAGTGAGGGGTTAAACCTTTCTCTGGTTGTCTTTTAGTTGTCAGTTTTATTTGTTTACAGTGTGTCTGTTTTACTTCTCTTTGCTAGGGGTATAGCTCAGGGTAAAGAACCATGGTACAATTCTTCATAGTACACACACGCACATAAGGAAAAGAGGCAAGTGGACTGCACATTCAAGGCTAGCCTGGACAACCTGGCTAGGACCCTGTCTCAATAAAAAACAAAAAAGAACTGAAATTATAACTCAGTGGTAGAATTACCCTTGGGTTTCATTCCTAGTACTGAAAGGGGGGTGGGTAAAAAAAAGTTGTACTTGATAATTGTAAAAATGTTTTGAATTTGTGTGTATACAAGTCTACATTTAATTAAAAAGTCAAATAACAAATTTGCAAGCCAAAAAATTCACTTGAACCTTCCATTGAAGTTATTATTTTTGCATCACATCAATGTTCTTCTCATTGTTTTTAGAATTCATGAAGATTTTTAAGGTATTGCCAGTGTTTAAGGCATGTAAAGTAGGATATACATAATATATATGTTTATGTAAATGATAAAAACAAATTGAAATATCCACTGAATCACATGGCTACCTTTCTGTGTGTGTGTATGTGTGTATTAAGAGCACCTAAAATCTAATCTTTTTGTTAATTTCCCATGTACAATATCACTACCTTCCTCCTCATGCTCTACAACAACCTCTGCACTTATTCGTGCTTTATGGGTAGTTGACAGAACTGAAAGTTTGTATCCTTTGATCTGCATTTCTGCATTTCCCATAGAAATCTTTAGTAATAGATTAGACCTAAAGATGTCAATGAGAGCTCTAGCTCTATATTTTCATGAGAAATACAAAAAGACAGATAGAAATTATACTTCAATGCACAAAGACATAAATATTTATGTACATGTAGTTATATTTTTAATTGTTGTTAATATATTTAAGGGCAACATTTTAGGTGATGATATAACAAAGCTCTGACATTTTATTCTCTTTCCTTTAGTTTCACTTAACACAATTAATCTTATTCCTTCAATTAAATATCGGGCTGTTTATTTTGTTGTTCAAAAAATCAAATAATTATTTGGATTGGGATGCTTGTGTATATTTTGAACTGAATAGAGTCGTCTAAATCTTGAGAGAACAAATAAGAAAATCTCAGTGTAACTACTGGCTATATAACCAGTGGGTTATCATAAAAGGGTAGGTGGAATGCTAAATAAGTTTTACTGTTCACAACTATAAAATTAATGCAGTAATGTAGATTGAAAAATTTTGTCAAATTAAATACATTTAAAAATAGCTTAATTGTTGATTTACTTTTTTATCTCCCTCTAAATTGGTTCACCAATAATTTTCTAAATACTATGGAAATCTGTTGTGTCCCATACTATACAACACTAAATCTTCAATGATAAATTAATACATTCATGAGATAATGAATTCATGGACCATGTTCATGATCATACATTGTTACAGTCTGAACTATGGATCTGCCCAATACCTTTATTTTTGTATTTCAATTCAACAATCTCCATCATATTGTAATTTTATATTTATATCATGGATTTACCCATAAAACAGTTTCATAAATCTTTACAAACTGTGAATTAACTAAACAGTAATAATTTTTAGGACTTTTAGGTTTGTTTATTTTGTTTTGTTTTTGTTAGGAGATCGCACATGTTAAAATATAACCCCCCCCAGCCATTTTATATCTTACTTCTGGGTTCTTTCCTGACTCTGAGTCCTTTCTTCCGCCAAAATTGTAAAGCATGAAATTCAAAAGACAACCTGGCTTGTAGGATAACAAAGACCGCTTCTCCCAAGGAAGGATCTTCCGTTGCCTGTCCTATAAATATCCCAGTACTTCCTCTCCTCACTCTCTCGCTCTCTGCCTTCCTGCCTCCCGCTCGCCTCCCTACAATAAAGATCTCCTGCTGGACCTCTCTGTGTGTGAGTAGCATAATTGGGTAAGGGGCACCCAAAGGGGGCTCAAGACCCCTTTCAGTTTTGTTTTGTTTTGAGTCAGGGTCTCACTGTCGCGAACCAGCGACGCAGAGCACTGTCCCGCAGTGCCTCAAACCTGAAAGAGCAGCGGGGTGGAGATGGGGCAGAGAGAAAGGAAGGACGCCAAGACAAGAGTCTGATCAAGGCGACGTTTATTGCAGGCAGGCATCAGCGTTTTAAAGGAAAAGACCGAACTATTATGGGCTAGGATTACCATAGTAACTTCAATACCTGCTCCTATAGATAACATCAGATCTTTAACATAACAAAATGGAGTTAACAACACCTGACTCCTACAGATCTTTGGCCGTCTGGGTTTCTCCCGTGCAGAGTAAAACAAGTTTAACATGTGCAGTCCTTAAAAAGGAACAAATGTTGTCTTTCAAAAAGCCAGTGGGCTATGGCTGGCTTCCCACATCTCACTATGTAGTTGAGACTGACCTGGAACTCACTATGTAGCCCAGGCTGGTCTTGAACTCACAGTGATCCTCCTCTCCAGCCTCCTGAGTGCTGGGATTATAGGCATGCATCACCATGCCTGGCTAGTAATTTTTAAATATTTTTAAAACTTATAGTACCAAGGAAGTGACAGAACAAATTGCTCGAACAATTAAATCCAAAATAATAAAAAGAAAAATTCTAAAGAAGTATTCCTGGTATTCCTTTCAAAGTTTCTAGTGACTAAGAAATTTTATCCTTTGTAGTCCAAGGTCCTTTTGTTGTGCTAAATGTATGCGGCCTTCACATTTAAATAATAAATACATACTATTGGAGATAATTTTTATTGTGTAAATTCTCTCTCTGTTAATCTTAACCAGGAAATGGTATTCATTCAAATACTATTGTACCAAACTCTGGAGGGCCTGCTTCATAAAATGCTGTTTGATAGTGTTTTGAAACTGTTCAGCTCCACAGGTATTTGTTATTGAAGGACACATTCAACTCTGAAAATAAGATGCAGGGAAATACAGTGCCCATTTCTCCAGTACCTGTTCAAAGGACTGTAACAATTTCAAGAGGTGCTAAAATATGCATACAAAAGGTTTAATCAGCCTAACAATGAAGAAAAAGTATAATGAGCAGTTATGATTTGAATTGAAAAATTTCAAAAAGATGCAAATTAGTATCTTATCTAAAAGGATAAAAAGTACCCCATCAAGTTAAACAACAATTTCCAGCTTCTAAGCCTATCATGAGTATTTTTTTAAAAAACTATATTTACTGAACTTGCTGAGAGCTTATCATGTCAATTCATTTCCCCAATGGGAGAGCACTTCAGAGATATCAAGGACTCTCACAACACATAACAAAGTACAGAAGGGAGAAAAGGTAGCATGGTAATAACTGTGAAATGTTACTTGAAAAACAGAATGTAAATTTAACTGTCAAAGTTAAGAGCAAAAAAGATGTCAATCATAACTACCTGTATTAGTTTCCCATTGCTGTGTATCAAATTAATACCAATTTCCTCGTGTAAAACAATTCCCTTTGATTCTGATCCAGATTTGTAGGTGAAGAATCTGGCCAGCCTTAGCTGTCCGATTGTAAGACTTAAAGTCTCACTTCCATTCCACAGAGCGTGAACAGCCGAAAGGGCCTCCACGATGCTGAGTCCTATAGCCCAATGATAGCTCTGGAGGCAACACCCAGGGGCTTACTTCTGAAAGCCATGAACAGCCAAAAAGGCCTCCAAGATGCTGGGCACTAACACCCACAGAGAAACGAGAAACCCAGGAGGGAACACACCAGGATACATGGTAAATAGACCTTTATTAGTCTGGCTAGAGGGCACTCCCAGAGCCAGGTAGCTCAGAGAGGCAACTGCTCAGGGGCTGCGGTACTTTTTATAAGATTTTCCTAACAAAGAGTCAGGGAATTCACAGAACAAGACTGCAAACACATTGCTTATCTTATGCAGGAAATGTTCTAGGGTCACCTTTTGTCATACCATTTGCCCCTGGGCGGGCTGTTAGACAATTAGCAATTAGCATATGAAAAAGCACAGTCTGGCCTATTAGCATGGAGTCATTTTAGCTTATTCAAGTCTTACAGGATAATATTATGCCAACAAAAAATTCAGAATATCAGCTGGCTGGACTCAGGAGTCCAAAAGAGAAATTAATTTTTGAGATCATTGGAATTGAAGCAAGTGAAGTACAGAAGAGGAAAAGAAAGCAAAGAAGTCTCTAAAGATAAGAGGGAAGTTTTTGACTTCACTCTTCTGCTTGACATACTATTCCTCACATACTTCCTTTGTCTCCTCTGCAAAATCACTTAAATGAATGGCATGCAATTCCTTTGTTTGAGTAACTAGATTAAAAGTTCAGATTACAGCACCTGTGTCCACAGAAAGCAGAACTCAAATTTTATACTGCTGAGATACCTGATAATTCTACAAACTATCTCCCTTTTGTGATACCACCTCATCATCATTTCACAAATTCATAAAATACATATAACTTCCCACAATATTGAGTAGAGCATTTACATGACCACAACAATTCATAAATTTGCATACAAAATTGGTCTTTCTCTTAAACTTGAGAAATCATTGAAAATTTTATGTTTAGCATTATTTCTGCTATAGGTTTGTAAATAAAGAGAGTTAACAGGCTGTAATAGTAACTTTCTTGGAACTGGAAAAAAAAATACGCCACACACACCACTAAAGAAAGAGAGGTTTAATTTGGTTCATAGTTGAAGGGTTTCAGCTCAGAGTTGGCCGGCTTCAAGGTAGAAACATTGTGGTGGGAGGACATGATGAAGGAGAGCTGTTAAATGCATGTCAGGAAGGAAGCAGAGAGAAAACATGGGGGCCTGGAATGAAGATGTCCTCCAAAAGCACACACCCAGTGATCACTTCCAACAAGACCGTACTTCCTGAAAGCATTTTCAACTCATCAAGAGTTTAATACACTAGGGATATAGAATCTCACAAGATCAAACACCTCCCAAAAGTTCTGCCTTTGAATATATGTGATTTCTGGTGAAAAGTGTAGCTCTAAATATATAACACACACTATTGTCTATCTTGCTTTCTGAAGCCCATACCTGCACAAAGCATTGATAATGTCTTTTCAGTGTTAAAAATTTGTAATTATTGAGTTTAAACACTTAAAACTCATCTTGAACACATCTTCATCTCTTCCTTTGTGGCTAGGACAAAATAACCAACACCCACAAATTAAAAGATATGTATTTTATTATGCTTCGCATTTTCAGTTCATTTATGGCAAGCTCCAAGGAAGAAAGGTATGGTAAAGTCTACCAAAAAAAGTTAATCATATCATAAGGGGACGGAGAGAGAGAGAAAAAGGGAGGGGGAGGGAGAGAGAGACCGAGCAAGTAAGAGAGAGAGAGAGAGAGAGAGAGAGAGAGGACATATCCTTTTCTAGTAACTCCCCTCTTCTGGACAAGCCCCAACTTGTAACAGGAAATCTAGCTGCTGAACTCTCTAGTAGGCAATTCTACTAAGGAGTGCAGAGGCCCCATAATCCAATCATCTCCCAAAAATCCAACCTGTGAGCACATGAGGCCTCCAGGGGGCATTCTTAATCCAAACTATAGCATTCTTCCTCATACTTCCATGTGCTCTCTAGCAAAATGCATTTAATTCATATTCAATAAGAGTTGTTAAAGTATTAAGAGTTTCAACTTTGCCAAAAAGTCCAGTCCCAAAGTTATCTCTAATTCTCAATGCAAACTCACCTGTGAGGCCCTGGAAAAATAAAAATTAAAAAAAATTAAACACTGCTGACACATAAGGTAAACATTCCCATTTGGAAAAAAGAAGGAATAGGGAGATAGAGAGAAATGAAACCAAAAGAACAAAACCAGCAGGGCAAACAGTAAATCTTGTAGCTCCTTGTCAAGCACCCAAAGCAAGTGACAGTAAGATGTGAACTCCAAAGAGCTTGCACAGCTCTCCCCTGCGGCGTTGCAGTTGCAGACCTGATGGCCTCTCTCCAGCGGAGGCTTCACGCATGCTCTTTGATCTTCTTTCCTCTATATTATGTATTCCCAGCTTTGCCAGCTTCCTGGGCTTTCCTCTCTACTGTTTGCTTCAGTGTCACAGCTTCACACTCTTCCCTCTCAGGCCTCAGAGACAGGAGACATTTTTCTGAAGTCTGGATAGAAAGCTCTTTAATGCTGGAACTCTTGCATTCTGCATGTCCACAAAACCAGCACCACGTATATGACACCAATGTCTTTCACCAAACTGTAGTCTGCTTCTCTTTTGTCATGGCTGAAGCTTTTCTAGTTGCTTAGTGGGTTAAGTGATATGAACCATATCCCAAGGAATCAGCCCTCTAGATGGCCGTAGGACTGTCTTCTCCAGCAAAATCTTTGCATTCTTCATGACTTAGCCAACTATGTTTCTTTTCTTTAATGCTAACCTTTTCAGTAACCAAGCTTGCATAGGCCCAAACTTTATAGGTCACAACTTTACAGGTCCCAAATTTTACACATGTTTCTTTTCTGTCCACCAGCAAAATTTTTCAAATTGTTTGGTTCTGCTTTTTGTCCTGCTTCTCAAACAGATATGACTGAAATCCACCAGCAGTACTGTGCGCCAGCTGTAACACTGGGCTGTGTTGAACTTTATTTTTCCCCTTTCAGGTTTCTAGGTTAAATTCTTAATTCCTACTTCAACCTGTAAGGGAATTTTTAGAAATCTCAACCTTCTGAGAAAAGCCTTGCTGTGCACAGATGTTTCCCCTTCATAATACAGGAGCGATTATTTATTGTAATCAGAAACTTTTAATTAAAGGATTTTTGTGAGTCCAATTTAAAATGAAAATTAAGAAGGATTACTTAAAGTTCCTAAGGATGAAAAAGAGTAAATTAATACAAATCATTTTGATGGAAACCAGAAAATATCTTTTAAAGTCTCTACAATCACACTTTGATGATCTGAACTTTTGTTTAGCCTCCAAGCACCAGCTCTGCAGTGTGTGCTAATCCAACCTTGCCCATTTTAGGGACAAAACTTCCAGTCTCAGGTATTCCTCACTCTAAGGTACAGATTCATATTAACCTTGATCTTGTCAGGATTCTCTCCCTTAGTACTAATGATCAGATTGTATTTCTTACCTTGGCTATTATCTTTTTCTTTGCCTGATCTGTGCCTTGACAAATCCAACATTTCTATAGGGGAGAAGAGGAAATCAGAAGGCACTACATAATAACAAATTTTTCACTGAAGGTCATTTAAGATTTCAGTGATCTTTGAAGGACAGAATTTTAGAAACGCAAATCATTGGCACAGTCATAGGGGTCTTAATAAGAAAAAAACTTGGATTAGATAAAGTCTCAGTTTAGAAATACTGAATGCAGGCACAGTGCTGATAAATGTGACAGTTGTTGAAAGCAGAACACAAAGAGTAAGCAGGAGAAAGCTGAGGACTAATTGGCTTCCAGTTTGAGATCAAATTCAACACCACAGAGCGCACAAAAGACAAATGTTTGAGTCAGCAAATGACACCTTGGACTGAACATTAAAAAACCTAAGGAAAAGGAAACTTGGCAAATTTTTAGATGATAACGGGCTCCAGACAGACACTGTGCATTACAACAGCATCTCAGAGAATTGTTGAAATCAGATAAGAATCCAAGTTCAGACAATTTAAGTATTATCAGTTGAGGATCAGGAATATATAATAATATAAAATGTCCAACTAATGGGAAGTTCAGACTACTGATAAGCCTATAAAAGTGGAAAATAAAATAAAACTAATTTGAAAAGATCAAAGCACTAGGAAATACATATAATTATTTTAAAGAAATATTCATCGTGCACAGAAATACTGTAAAGTGATATAAAAAGGAAAAACAGAAATAAAAATATGTACTCTCTATATAAGAAAAGTTATCAATAGAAGCAAAAAAATTTATTTTTATGGGTACCACATTTTAAAATTTATTTTTAAAATATTTTATTGGAACATTTTAGATATATAGTACATTTACATTCATCATTGAGATCTTGTACCTTTACATGGCATATCATAGAAGTTTTTCCCCATTCCTTTAACTTTTCTTCCCCCCTTCACCCTTCCCTATTTACAAAGACTTTTTTCCATTTTTTCCTTTTCTCTTATTTTTTCCTCTTTCCTTTTTATCTTTCCCCCACTCCTCACATTTGCCCAATAACTTTAGACCTGCTCTTCCTATCACAAAATACCAATTATATATTTTGATCCTTATTTACACTTTTAGTTTATAATACCAGAGAAACTATATACAGTATTTACACATGTGTATCCTATTAATATCACTTAAGACTATGCCCTCAATGTGCATTTGATTAGCTGTAAATGTCTATAGATTCTTATTTTTTAATGGCTGAATAGTACTCCACTTTGTTTAAAAAAATCTTCTTTACTCAGTCTCCAGTTGATGGGCAATTGTTCCAAGTTTTAGCTATTACAGACTGTGCTACATGTAAACATGGGTGAGCTATATCACTGTGATATGATTTTTTTAATTCTTTTGGAAAGATACACAGCAGGGGAATACCTGGGTTAAATGGGACTTTCCATCCTAGTTGTGCAAGGTTTCTCCATATTGATTTCCACAGTGGTTGCACCAGTTTGAACTCCATCAAAAATGAAGAAGGATTCCTATCTCCCCACAACACTCCAGCATTTGTTATTGGTTGATTTCTTGATAGCAGCCATTCTTTGTGGTGTGAGGTGGAATCTCAGTGTTGTTTTCATCTGCCTCTCTCAAATGGCTGGTGATGTGGACATTTTTTCATATATTTATTTGCTGCTTTTACTTCTTTGCCTGAGAAATGTCTGTTCCCTTCAAATGCCCATTTTTTAACTGTATCTTTATATTTGGGGGGCTTGATTTTTTGAGTTCTTTATATATTCTTGATAGCAGACCTTTGTCTGGGGAGCAGGTGGTAATTTTTTTCCCACCCTGTAGGTTGTCTCATAGCTCTGTTGGTGGTTTCTCTTGCATTGCAGAAGATTTTTAAAAAGAAGAGATCCAAGTTGATTCTTTGTGCTAGTTCCTGTGCTACTGAGGATTTGTTCATAAAGTCTTTTCCTATGCAAAGGTCTTCAAGAGTTCTACCTAGTTTATCTTCCAGCAAGTTTAGTGTTTCTGTTTTCATATTAAGATATTTAATTCACTTGGATTTTAGTTTAGTGCATGGTGAAAGACAGAGGTCTATTTTAATCTTTGTCAAGTTAAAATCCAGTTTTTCCAACACCATTTATTAAAGAGGCTGTCTCTCCTACAGTGAGGATGTTTACCTCCTTTGTCAAAGATGAGGAAGCTGAGTTGTTTCGGCATCTTCTAATCTAATCTATTCCACTTATCCTTGGGTCTGTCTTTTTGTCAATAGCATGTTGTTTTTTTGTTTTTGTTTTTTTTTTTAACACAGTGACTTTGTAGTATAGTTTCAAGTTGGGTATTGTGATACCCCCTGCCATGTCTCTGAGGCCTAGAATGACTTTTGGTATTCTAGGTCTCTTTTGATTCCAAATGAATTTTTGTCTAGTTCTGTGAAATATACTGTTTGGATTTCATTTGGAATTGCTTTGAATCTGTATAGCAGTTTTGGAAGTATTTCCATTTTCCCTATGCTTGTTCTTCCTATCCAGGAGCAAGGGATGTCTTTCCATTTTTTTATATCCTCTTTGATCTCTCTCTCTCTCTCTTTTTTTTTTCTTAGAGTGTTGTAGTTCTCAATGTAGAGGTCTTTTGCATCTTTCATTAGATTGATTCCTAGATATTTCACATTTGGGGATGCTACTATGAAAGAAACTGTTTCCCTAATCTCTCTCTCAATGACTCTGTTATTTTTGTACAAGAAAGCTATTGATTTTTGAATGTTGGCCTTATATCCAGCTACTCTACTAAATCTGTCAATTAAGTCTAGAAGTCTTTTTATGGAGTTTTTTGGGTCTTCAATGTAGAGTATCATGTCATCAGCAAATAATTACAGTATAACTTCTTCCTTTCTTATCTTTATTGCTTTCATTTATTTTTCATGTCTAATTGCTATGGCTAGTATTTCCAAAAGTATATTGAACAGGAATGGTGACAGTGGACATCCTTGTCTTGTTCCTGATTTTAACGTGAAGGTTTTCAGTTTTTGACCATTTAGTACGTTGGTCTGAAAATTTATTAAAACTTGGAATATCAAATCCTTGTTTATAATAAGTGACCAGGAATAAAGTAAAAAATAAATAAAAAATATATAAAGTAAAATAAAATAGTAAAAATCAATTCAAGTGAAATGAAATATTTTCCCTCAGAACACTATTGCCTATTATCCCAAATTGACTTCAATTTATTTTAAATTTATTATTTCTGTATTTTTTAATTTTTCCTTTACCTTTTTATCTTGAATAGAAAATGTTATGTTAAATACACATAACTTTTCTGCTTCTATGTTTCATCCCCACACACATATTTAAAATACCTAAATATGTACCAGAATATCTGGGAAATCGCACACCCAATGATGTTCTACCTAAGTCCTTGCTCAGATATTCCTGTTTCTTATACTGTATTTCTTAAATCATTAATGATGCCCTTCACTGCAGTCTTGCTTCACATGTGTAAGTTGGTACTGAAGCTTGAGCCCTAACTGTACTCCTTGCTATGATATTGTATGAGATTTTATCAGAGCACTAGTGTAGTGTTATATTGAAGATTCCTGTAGCTAAGATAGCAGCTACTTCAGGATGCCTATGATGTACAGATTCATTCTTCTGGTACTGTATTATTACCTAATTTAATGCTCCCAAAAAACTGTGGTAGGCACAAGTTCTTATTCCCATTTTGTAGGTACAAATTTGAAGAAAATAGAAAGAACTACTACAGAATCACAGTATGCAATAATTTATTTTGAAGTCTTAGCCTTATTTTGTCATTCTTTAAATTTCATGTGTGGAGTCAGTTTGACTTCTGCATGCAGAGAAACAGAACAGCAGCAACATAAATAGCATTTAAAAAAAAATAAGATCATCCTTTTTTAATGAGACATTGGTAGAAGCCAAAATATCACTGCTAAAAATGACTCATAAAATATTCTAAACTTGATGTATGTTAGAAATAAGTGGGAACAAAGGAGCATTAGCACTTGTCAGGAGGTCTAATGGTTGGGTAAAATTAATTTGAAAACAATGACAGGAATTACTCCCTGAACTCTGTTCATTTATACCCCAAAACAGCTTCAGATAGGGAGTTATGAGATTATATTTAATCCAGAAGACCCCGAACTGATGGAATTAAGCATGAGTATTTTTAACCATTGAAGAAGATAGTCAAAATTATACTGTCTAACTAAAATTACTTTAATTTCTGAATTTCTAGATTACAAAAAGGAATATTATAATTATACTGTAAAACACATAATAAGACTTCAAAACATGTTACATTCTGTACTCATTGCATTGCAAGATAAGAATAATAAGTGGCTAATGAAATGAGAGGAATAGTAATGTCAAAGAATAAAATATTAGCTGAAGAAAAGAAAAAAGAAAATGAAAACCTCAATGTGTTACCAAGAAAATGATTCCAAGGGAGAAATTGTCATAATCATTTTCTGAAGGGGGAAAAGTCAAGAGATATTAAATGCTAGAAAAGAAGTTCATAATCTTTGTCTTAATTAATCATTTAAAATTAAGCTGTTTGGATAAGGGAAGAATAAATCATTAGTCTGTACACATTAGAATGAAGGAAGTCTCACTGATTATAAAAGAAGTTTCCATTGAGGTCAGCAATAATTTTTTCAGATGATGTCATTCAGAACTAATTATAATGAAATATGAAGATCATAAAAACATTTTAGTAGATTTGGATTTACATGCAAGTTGTGAAAATTGCAGAACTTCAGTAGAATATAAACCCTGCTTCCCTGTTAGCAAATTTTCATGTTAGCATGACATATTTGTCATAACTAATAATCCAGCATAGTGAACTAAAATTTATATTTTCTTCAAATTGCTTGAGCTATAATCTAATCTCTACTTCTTCCTTAACATCCCATCCAGAAAGCCACATTTCATAGTAGTCTGGTCTCCTCAGGATTTGTTTGGTGACAATTCCTCAGACTTCCCTTGTTGGGATGATCTTGAAGGTCTGGGGAAGTATTTTCTGATATTTTGTAGAATACCCTCACTGTGACTTATTTAATGTTTTTTTCACTATCAGACCATGCTAATGAGAATGGCGGGAGAAGATGGCAGAAGGAAAGTGCCATTCTCATCAGTTGCTGATTTAGAATCATACTGCAATATAATGTCACTATTTAAGTCTTTTATTTATCTTTAATAGAGAACTGTTTATTTTAATCTTTAACTTGCTCAATCATAGACACTTAAAGGAATTCTTACTTTCTTTCTCCAAGACGAAACTCATCCTTAAACAGAATAATCCTTGTTTGGGGTCAACCAAGGTGCAGAAGTGTAGAAGACAGCAGGAGCAGCAGAGTGGAAAGCAAGGGCAGCCATACTCAGATGTACAGTGGCAGAGAAGTGGCACGGTTGGAGCTAGATTTTTTTTGGTGTGCTTTTTTAATGGTGTCTCTGGGACCTATTCTATTGCTTTTTTTATTAATTAATTTTATTGATACATTTTAGATGTATATAATGATCACATTCATCATAAGGAATTTGTACCTGCACATGAAATACCTTAATTCTCCTTTTTTCATTCCCCTTCCCTCCTTTAAATCCTCCTTCCCCTCCTTTTGTACAAAAGCTTTGTTTCTCCTTTTACTTTATTTTCTGTTTTTTTCTTTTCTCTCCCTTTCTTTCCCTTCCCTGTTCCATCCAATTAGAACATTTTCTTCCTATTTGACAGTGTCTATAAAATATTTTGGTCCATATTTAAACTTTTAACTTCTCACATCAGGGCAACGTTGTGATATTTACACATGCGTGTCCAGTTTGTTCCAGGTAAGAGTATGTATGGGCTCAAGGTACACCCATTTAGCTAAAAATGCTTCAAGCTTATCCTTCTGTAAAACTGAGTAGTATTCTATTGCATAAAAAAAATACATTTTTAACTATTCAGTGGTTGATGGGCATTTGTGCTGTTTCCAAGATTTAGCTATTACAAATGGTGTTATTGACATGAGTGTGTATATATTGAGGTGGTATGGTGCTTTTTAATTCTTTTGGGACTGTATCAAGAAGAACAGCTAGATCAAATGGTACCTTTTGTTTTAATTTTCTGAGGAATCTCCACACTGATTTCAACAGTGGTTGCACCAATCTGCACTGCCACCAACAGTGGAGAAGAGTCCCTTTTTCCCCACAACCCCACCAGCATTTGTTATTGGTTTGTTTCTTGATAGCAGCCATTCTTTGTGGGGTGAGATGGAATCTCAGTGTTGTTTTCATTTACATTGCTCAAATGGCCAGTGGTGTTGAACATTTTTTCATATGTTTATTTGCCGTTTGTACTTCTTTATAGGAAGTATCTACTCATTTCATATGTCCAATTTTGGATTGGATATTTAAATTGGAGGGATCTGATCTGTTTCAGTTCTTTTTTAAAAAGTTTATTTTGTTGGCACATTTTAGATGTACAATATAAATGACATTCATCATTGGTGACCTTGTGCTTGCAAGGCAAGCAGCGAAACCACTGAGCTAAATCCCTGCTCTTGGTTCTTGCTTTTTTCCCCCATTCCTCTGCCCTCCCTTCAACTTCTCCATCCCTCCCATCTTTTTACAAAAACTTTGTTTCCATTGTTTTGTTTTCTCATATTAATTCCACTCCCTTCTTTCTTTTCCCCTACCTATTCTAGATATTAGTACTTTGTCTGAGGAATAGCTGGAAAAAAATTTTCCCAATATAAATTGTCTCTTCACTCTGTTGGTAGTTGGTAGTTTATTTTGCTGTGCAAAAGCTTTTTAAAAGATGAGATCCCATATGTTGATTCTTTGTGATATTTACTGTGTGTAATCCATGTTTTGTTCATAAATTTTTTGCCTACACCTATGTCTTCCAGAGCTCTACCTATTCTTTTATCAGATTGACTGTTTCTGTTTTAATATTTAGATCTTCGATCCTTTTAGAGTTAAGTTTAGTGTATGTGAGAAACATTAGTCCAATTTTAGTGTTTGGCATGTAGAATGCCAGTTTTCCAAGCACCACTTATTAAAGAGGTTCTCTTTCTTCCAGTGAAGGTGTTTGGCCTCTTTGTCAAAGATGAGGTGGCTGAGTGTGTTTGGGGTTGTTGTTTTTCTTTGCCAATACCATCCTGTTTTGATCCCAGTAGCTCTGCAGTGCAATTTTAAGTCAGGGCGGCATCCCTGGGGTGAATCTCACTTGTTCAGGGTGTATGATCTTCTCAATGATCTCCTGCATTCTATTTGACAGTATATTATTAAAGATTTTTGCTTCTATGTTCATTCATGAGAATGGCCTATGAGTCCTCTTTTTTGTTGGGTTTTTTCTCTGCTTTGGGGCTCAGGGTGATGCCTGCTTCCAGGAATGAATTAGGGAGTATTGCTTGCCTTTCAATTTTATTGAAGAGTTTAAACAGGAGTGGTAGTAGTTCCTCTGTAAATGTCTTGTAGAATTCAGGAATGAAGACATAAGGACCCTGACTTCTTAGTTGGTAATTTTTTCATTACCTTTTCAATTTCATTGACTGACGTTTGGTTGTTTAGAACACTTAGGACATCTTTGTTCAACTTTGCTAATTCATACAAATGTAGGAATCTGTCCATTTCTTCTGTATCTTCCATTTTATTGGTGTAAAGATTCTCAAAGTAGGTATTGATGACCATCTGGATTTCTGCTGGGTCTTTTGTAATCTCACCCTTTTCATTCCTAATTGTGCAGATTTAGGCCATTTCTTTGCTTTTTTGATAAGGTTAGCTAAGAGTTTGTCAATTTTGTTTATCCTTTCGAAGAATCAACTCTTGCTTTCATTGATTTTTTTAGGTATTGTTCTCTTAGTCTCCATTGCATTAATTTCTGCCCTGATCCTTATAATTTCCTCCTTTGTATGAGCTTTGGGTTTGACTTCCTTTTCTTTTTCTAGAAGACTGAGGTTTAGCATCAGGTTCTATAATTGAGCTCAGTCTGTTTTTCTAATATAAGTATTCACTGCTATGAATTTCCCTTGTAAGACTGCTTTAATTGTGTCCCATAGATTCCCATATGTTGCATTGTCATTGTCATTTAATTGTAGGAACTGTCTGATTTCTTCTTTAATTTTAGCTGTGAACCAGAAGTGCATTTTTCAATTTCCATCTATTAATGAAATTCTTGCAGTTTCTTTTGCTGTTGATCTCCAATTTCATCTCACTAGGGTCTGATAATATACAGGGGATAATTTTAATTCCTTTGCATTTACTTAGATATGTTCTATGAGCAAGTATATGGTCTATTTTGGAGAATGATCCATGTGTAGCTGAAAAGTCTTTGTGTAAGCATCTGTTAAATTATTTTGTTCAAGATTTTGATTAAGTTCTACTAATTCATTGTTTATTTTTGTCTGGTTGATCTATCTATTTTGTTTGTTTGTTTTGATTTTTTTTTCTTTTTTTTTGGATACAGGGTCTCCCTATGTAGTTGAGACTGACCTGGAATTCACTATGTAGCCCAGGCTGGTCTCGAACTATTAGCGATCCTCCTGCCTCAGCCTCCCGAGTGCTGGGATTACAGTCATGTGCCACCACGCCCAGCTTGATCTATCTATTTTTGGACATTGTGGTATTGAGGTCTCCCTCTACTATTGTACTAGTGCTTATATGAGTTTTCATGTCCGTTAGTCTTTGTTTTATATAGTTGGGCACACTTGTGTTTGGTGCATATATATTTATGATTGTCATCTCTTCTTGGATTGTTCCCTTTACAAGGATGTAATATCCTTCTTTGTCTCTCTTAATCAGTGTTGGTTTGAAGTCCACTTGATATGCAAAGAGGATAGCTACTCCTGCTTTTGGGGGGATCCTGTTGCATGGAGTATTGTTTTCCAACCTTTAACTTTCAGTCTATGAGTTTCTTTTTGAATTAAGTATGTTTTTTCTATGCAGTTTATTGTTGGATCTTACTTCTGCAAGGCTATTTTTTTTTTTTGATTAGTGAATTGAGACCTTTAACATTGATGGTTATAACTGATATGTATTGACTTATCCTTGTCATCATTTTTTCTTTTTGTTGTTTTCTACTCCTTTGCATTTAATTTCTTGTGTCTGATGGATTCATTCTGCTGGGCTTCTTCAGGTTGTTATCCTCATTGTCCTTCCATAGGATATTTTTTAAAAAAATTTTAGAGTGCTGGTTTAGTATTCATGATATTCCTAAGGTGCTTTTTGTCATGGAAATATCTTATTTCTCCATCAATTTTGAAAGATTTTTTCAGGGTACATCAATTTGGGTTGGAGGTTGTTTTCCTTTAGGTCTTAAATACGTTACTCGTGCTCCTTTTGCCTTTTTTTGGTTTATGTTGAGACATCTGCTGTGATTTTGATAGGCTTTCCTTTGTACTTTGTGATTTGTTTATCTTCTCTAACTGCTTGTTGAATTTGTTATATTAGGTTTCTAGAATCTTAACTATTATATGCCTATGTGTAAACTTTTTTTAATCACAGCTAGTTGGAGTTCTATCAGCCTCGTTTATCTGTATGTTGGGCTCTTTTCTCCTATTTGGGACGTTTTCTGCCATTACTTCTCTGAACAGTTTTATTTATTTATTTATTTATTTAATCATTTGCATGCTCTCCTCTTTCTCCATTGACACCAATCAGTCTTATATTATTCTTTTTGAATCATCTAAGAGCTACCAGATTGAACCCTCATGGTCCCTTACTATTTTTAAGAGATTATTATGTTCTAGTCACTAATTGCAATCCTGTCTTCTATATCTGAAATTTTGTTCATTCTTCTGGTAAACTTTCAGTAGAGTTTTTAATCTCTTGGAAATCTGCATTTTTTTACGGATTCTATTTGTTTCCTACATTGAGATTCCATCACGTTTCTCAGGGTTTTTTTTTTGTTTTTTTTTTCAATCTGTGTCTGCTCTAGATTAATTAATCATGTCTTGTACTATGGGCACAATCTCTGCTGTTATCTGAGAAATTATTTCTGATTTCAATTTTTCCAGGTCCTCTTCCATTGCCAGTTCAGGGAGTCTGGGTGTATGAATACCATTTTGTTCATCTCATTTCCATTTGGGTTTGCCTTAGTGACTTGGAAGTCTGGTTTTGACACTTATTTCCATGTCTTCTCATTTCAACATATGCAGCCTCTTTGCCTGTATTGAGATAACTTTTTGCTCACCAAGTGGTCTTCAATTCTCAGCAGGCCATCAAGCAGCATTTACTCTGCTGCTCCCCAGCATACCAATACCTAGGTTTGGAATGGTGGCCTTCTATATCCCTGACCTGTTGTCTGGGTGGGCTTCTAGCTGGGGCCTGTGCACACTTGGGGTGATATCTATGTGTGCCTTCTCACTGGGGCCCTTATGTAGTAGTTGTCTGAAGGGGTTCTTTGGCTGGGGGTTGTGTATCCCAGTTCTGTTGACTGTGTAGCCTTCTGGCTAATGTCTCCAGGTGCTTATCAGTGAATTGGGTTGAACTTCTGGCTGTTGCTTGTTCATCTGTGTAGTTTTTTTTCTAGGTGGGCCTTTGGCTGTGGCTGATGGTATCATGGGAATTTCATTGAAGCTTGCATGCTTGCGCAGTTGTTTCCTAGGTGGGCTGTAGCTTGGGCAAATGTGCCTGTATCTCTGTGGTTGGGGCAGTGTTGGGCCCTAGCTGGGACCCACCTGCAGCCACACTACTCTGGTCCACACAGCTGTTCCCTGGGATGTGTGCACACTTACCAATGGTATGGTGGAACTCTCTGAAAGTGATTTTTAATGTGGACAGCTTAGAACTAAAATTAGTCCTTGACCAAGACAGTTTCAACAGTAATTGATTGACTACATATCGATTTTAGTATTGATTTTCATATAATCATTAATACATTTTGTACATTTGAATCCAATATAATAAAGTGTGTAGAGTTCCACAGTAGTGTGCACAGCTATTTTAGAGAAATTTATTGATACAAATTTATGCAACTACACTTTGTAATTTCAAAGTGCAGTCAAAATTGCAGTCAAAATACCCAAATTATTCTTTCAGCCCCTACAACTAAAATTGAATTATCTAGCAATGCAATGCCCCTTGTAAGCTACATTAAAACAGAGAACTTGTTGCCTTTCTTTGCACCTTAGCACATTCACTGCCTTTTCAAGACCATTTCTATTTTTGTCCACCATTGCCTATCTTGATAGTTTAGTATCACTTTTTATTTTGCAGATAGGCTTTGGATTTAAATTTTGGCTCATGATTTAATTACAAATCCTCGAACAACTTTATTATTCTCTTTCTCACCATTATAATAGGTAAGTAAGAGTAACATTTATAATACTCCCACAGAGTTATGAGAATTCAGTTAAAACAATGTTCAGAAGAGCCCTGGAACCTTACAGTATGTAACAGTGAGTGAGTAAGTGGTAATTGTCTTAGTTACTTATCTCATTGTTGGGGAAAAAAATCAAACACACCAATTTAAAGGAGGAGGGTTTTATTGTACCTCACAATTTGTAGAGGTTTCAGTTCATAATTGGCTGCCTCTGAGGCAAGGTGGTGTAGCAGAGGAGCATCACAGAGGAGAAACAGTCTTTGGCAAGCAGAAGGCAGCAAAGCAGTGAAATAGTCAAGCAGCAGCAGGAAGTATCAACAGCAACCCTCTTTCTATCCCTTTGGCTAGGTAGCACTCACATTAAGGCCACCCCATGAATCAATTGAGGCAATGTATCCTTAATTTCAGCATCATGCACACTCTAGATTGGGCCATGTCCAAAAACCTCCACCTATGACTTCAAGGCTTTGTGGGGACATCAAGATACAAGCCATAACAATGATGACAACAATAGTTGTGACCAAGAAGATGATCCAAATTTTGATCTGCTGCCTCAACTTTTGTACTATATATTTTGGTGAAGTGATAAATATTACACTTAATTTATTCTATTTTTTAACAGGTAATTATGGAATTTAAGAGTGCAAATATGCTATGTACTACCATGTGTCAGGAGAGAAGCCCAAAATTAGTGATGTGGCTATAAACAAAATATACTGTAAAATGAAAGAACTCAGCTATCTAGTGTACAGTACTGCTTCTATTTGTGTGGTGTACTAGTTCATGAATAGTATATATTTTGTATCTATACTACAAAATGAATGAACTTCACAATTATCAATGGTCATATTTCTATATCATACTTTTTCTTTGATATCTAAAATACAGGCTATAATAATTTTAAAACTACTATTCTCGTGGTTTTCTCATTTTAGCCACAAGTTTCTATGCTGAACTCCTGAAAAACAGTTGCATGCCTCCTATATTTCCACCACACAAATATTTAATTATATCTGAACTTTAGACCTAGCTGCTTTAGAAAGTGAACACATTTTGAATTATTAATGATGTTTAGCTAAAGATGCTATTTTATTTGTGATTCTGAAAACCTACATACAATACTTCCTTATATGTTATCATCACATTTAAATAAAAATAATATGAATTAGCTGGGCATGGTGGTACATGCCTGTAGTCCCAGCACTCAGGAGTCTGAGGCAGGAGGATTGTTATCAGTTCAAGTCTAGTAGAGCTATCCAATGAGTTCCAGGCCATCCAGGGCTACATAGTGAGACCATGTCACAAAAAAACAAAAAAAAAGCAAAAAAGGAATTGTTGAAATCATATTGCAATGGATAAAGTTATGATTCTTGACCTCAATACTTCACACAATTTTCTTGAATATATATTCAAATCTTTTCAGAAAACTGATATCCAGCAATGCTGCTCAAATTCTTGTGAGCAAAGCAGTAAGTCTCTAGAGGGTGTTTTGACTTGGAGACTCTGATGGAATTTCTTCTTGCATGGGTGAGGTGAAGAGTCCTGGCTAAATTCCACCTCAAGTCCACTTTAGAATGTTTGTCTTTAAAAAGGATGTCATCAAGGAATCCTTCTCTACTACTGGTGGGAGTATAGACTGGTGCAGCTACTGTGGAAAGCAGTATGGAGATACTTCAAAGAAGTAGGATTGGAAGTCCCATTTGACTGAGCTATTCCCTACTGGGCATCTTCCCCCCAAAATTCAAAGAATCATACCACAGTGATATATGCACACCCAGGTTCCTAGCAGCAGAATTTGTAGTAGTTAAAACTTGGAAACAGCCCAATTTCCCATCAACTGGAGACTGGATGAAGAAAATGTAGATTATTTTTGATAAAATGGAGAATTAAGCCATAAAGAATAAGAAATTAGAGACCTTTATAGCTAAATGGATGCACACTGAGGTGATACTCTTAAGTGAAATAAATAGGACACACCTGAAAATACTGAATTTCTATGGTATGAGCAACTGAAAGTGTCAATAAGGATAAAAGGTATAACAGATAATGTGAAATAGGAAGAAAAGGTGCAAAGGGGAAGGGGAAATGGGAGGGATACAGGGAAGGAAAGAAGAGAAGGGAATTAATACTAAAAAATGAAAAAATAGTAACAAAACCTGTAAATAGGAAGGGATGGACGGGTTGAAAGGAGGGCAGGAGAATAGGAATAAAAAAATAAGAATCAAGATAGATTATGTCAAGGTACAAAATTCCACTGGTGAATGACATTATATGTTGTATACCTAAAATGTATCAATAAAATTAATTTTAAAAGAATTATGAAAACAGGATATCAGAACAAGCATATTTAATTACTAATATATCTTGAATAACTGATAAGTTTAAAAAATTGGGCAAGGTGTACAACTGTAGCATTGATTCTAGATCCATTTTAGCTTTATAGCCATTTGTGAGCCACCTATGTGCATACATTTAAATGTTTTTTTCCTGGTTTTGCTTGATTATAAATTTTACAAATAAGAAAAGGATATTGGTAAACATGATGAAGTCATTACCATTACAAAATAGAAAACCAGCTTTGCCACGTGATTTAAACATGGAACCGTGTTAGGTTGGTAAACTATGCAACAAGCTAAATGCTCAACTAAACCCTTAAGAAAAACTAATACTCCTACAGCACTAAATATGGAAAAGATATAATCCTAATTTTGTAACTACTACCTATATTAACTAATCTTTGGAATAACAAAATGAGAAAGTACCCTATATTTTTATTTTATAAAAGGCACAGAGGAAACCAAACCCTAGAATTGGATCTTGACCTGAATTGGATAGTTATCTCATGGTTATTTTCGCAGTCACTCCCTGCCACAAATAGAGCAAGAACCACACCATCGAATGACAAGAAGACTAGAGATAGCAATTCTCTTGAAGAACTCAAACTGTTAGTTATCTACAGTAGATGTATAGTCAATGTCTGTTTCTAGTGTCCTGAGTCTGGGATGTTTCACAAGCACTAAGTACACTTTCAAAAAACAAACAGAATTCCAGCAGATGTAATGAAGGCAAAGTCTATTCATCTTTATTTTTATCTTTAAGAAAATAGATTTATAATTGCAGTCCACAAGGTTGAGGAATTTCAACATGTTTAAAGATCCCAGCAAATGCCTACACGCTGTCCTAGCAGTTCAGTGCTGTCTCCTACTCTTGCACACCCAGAGGCTATGCTCCCAGGCAAAGTTTCTTCTTGGCACCATTCACTATAAAAAGCCAAATTACGTATCTTGGCACAGGTGTATATCTGCTTTTTCTGGAGTGAAAATGCTCTCATACTTCATAAAAGAGCTCTGAGGTTTTTCTTAGGAATTCAGCAGGACAATGCGAAATGAGAAGTATGCATCACCCTTACTGCTGAATGAGCTCACTGGAAACATGATGAGCTGGCGGCCTGACGCTGATCGAGACCTATCCTACACACAGGTACAGAAGCACACGTGTGCATGCATATATATCTATATTTTCTCTGGACTTTTGAAGTCAACAACTTTCCAATTCACTTCTATTTTTTATAGAGTGGTTATTACAAAATCTCACAATAAACACACAAGGATTGCTGAAATGTGCAAAAGGCCATAATAAGGAAAAACATGTTCACACTGGAAAAGACATTTCAGTGACTAAATTAGTGCCTAAATTTCAACCATTCAAATGTGTGCAGATTTAATTTACCCTCCTCATTTATGAGACCGGGTCTCATGAAGAGTAGCTGGGATTGGGGTCGTATGCTACCTTGCCTGGCAAGCCCTTCGCCATTCTAGACAGTCCCACTCAGGGTCTAGTACAACACTTTCAGTGAAGAGAGCTGACTTTCAACAGGACAGATAATTTTGAGTTTTGGGATTCAGAGTTAGGAATTTTTGACAGTAACATCTAAATTTGGGTGCATTAGGCTTAGTTATTTTAATATCTATTCTTCTATATTGTCTTATTGAACAGAAAAAATATAATAATGTAGTCTTTCATGGTTTGGACAAATATTAGGATAAAACATGTAAATGGTACAATATTTTAGTCTATGATTACATATTAGCTCATTATTGTTATTATTGCTCATTGTTTTATTACTTTGTTACTCAATTTTATCCTCATGGTGACTCTTGAAATAATAAAATATTATTATAGCTTTAGAGATAAAGGACATACTAAAAAAGCCAACTTAATTATTGAAATATTTTTCCTGTAACAAGTAAAATATTCATAATTGTTTTAGCAAGACAACCAAAATAAAAAGAAATAAAAATTAAATATAATAGCTAAGAACTATAAGACATATATAAAAGGTATAAAGTAAGGTATAAAAGGTATAAAGTACACACAAAGAAAATAAGGAGAGAGACAGAGACAGAGAAAGAGTTAGAGACACAAGAGAGAAAGGAGAGAGAGGAGAAGTATGTGAATTTAAAGTAATAAAAGCCAGATTGGTGGCCCATGCCTATAGTCCAAGCACTTGGGAGACTGAGACAGGAGAATTGCCACAAGTTTGAGGCCAGCTTGAGCTACATAGTGAGTTCAAGGCCAGCCTGGACTACATAAGGAGACCCTGTTTCAATAAACATAAATAAATAAATAAATTTTTAAAATGTAAGAAGAGGTGAAGGCTTTGAAAAATTAGGTACAAAACTGGGGGTTTGGGGCTGTTAGTACAGTGCTTGCCTAGGCTATGTGAGTACTTGAGTTTGATTCCAACACTGAAAAAAGAGGAAGCAAAGAAAATAAAAATGGGATGAGAAGAGAAGGGAAAGGTAGTGAAAACAGATTTTAAAATAGGACAGATAACATAAGATCAAGGAAAATTAGAAAAAAGCATGCAGGAATAATGTCAAAATAACTACAGGCATGTATTATTCAAACTACAGAAAACCCAAGAGAAAAAGGACAAAATGTAGAAAGAAGTGATGTGGAGGTAATACATGTTTAAAGGAAAAAGTATGTAACAGCAATCTGCAAATTCTGTGCAATCCCTCTGAAATTGTAGCTGTTGTTATTCACTGAAATGGAAAAAGTCTTAGTATTCTTATGCAAGTATAGAATATCTGAATACTCAAAGCAATCATGAATAGGAGCAAAGATGGAAGAACTATGCTTCCTGATTTCAAAATATATTATAAAGTCACTGTAAAAAATACAGTATTGTACTGACATGAAAAGCAGAATTTTGATCAGTTAGAACAGAACAGAGATTTCAGACATAATTCCATACATATGCAATCAAATATTTTCAACAGGATCCAATAATATACAATGGGGAAAGGATAGTCTGATGTTTGGTACATTGTACATGCTCACACAAAATATTTAAATTAGACCCTTATCTTATACTGTACATAAAAATCATTTCAAAATAGATTACAGACTTAGTCACAAGTCCTGAGTGTACCAACATCTTGAAGAGAACTGTGAATAATCATAATGGAATTTGTCTCTATAATGATTTTCTAGGCAAGATTGTAATTGTTCAAGAAACAAAAGCAAGAATTGGCAAGCTTTATTATGTTGAATTACAACTTTCTGTACAACAAGGGAAAAGATTAACAGAGTTAAGAGACAACCCAAATAATTGGAGAAAATCTATTTCTGCAATTGATCTGACAGAAGATTAATGCCCAGAATATATAAAAACTTAAAAAATGAAAAAACAAATAAGTCTTTCAAGAGAAACAATATAAAGGGCTAATAAATACATGAATATCCCTTAATAGTTTTTTCCATTAGAAAATATTAATCAAAACTACTGTGATTTCATCTCACCATTGTCAGAATGGCTATTTAACTAAAAACAAACAAACAAAAACCAAGAACTAGTCCAACATCCAACAACTGTAATCCCCAGACAAGCCATGATGAGGCAGGAGGATCATTAGAGACCAACCTAGGCTACACAACATGGCCATGTCTCAAAAAAACACCAAACAAATGCATGCTGATGAGGATGTGGAGTAAAAGGAATTCTTACCCATCAATTGTTAGGTTGTAAATTAGTACAGATACTATGGAAAGGAGTATGGAGGGGCCACCAAAAAATAAAAAATAGACCTATCATAGGATGAGCTCACTGACTCCTGGGAGTGTATCCAAAGGAAATGAAATTAGCGCACTGATACTTTCAACCACATTGTACTGAGTAGGCTCCTCTAGAGAAACAGAATCAATAAGAAAAAAATGTATTTTAATCTATACATATATATCTAGTTATGCAAGGTGAGTTCTTAGGCCCACAGGATGAGAGACAGGTTATTCAGCAATGACTTGTCTGTCTACCTACAGGAGAGCCAAAGGATCCAGTAGCTAAATCCAAGAGACTGGATGCACGGATGAAGAATGATCAACAATACATCAGGCTTAGGCAGAAGGCCAAGAATCTCACAGGAGAGACGTAGTTCTGAGTCCAGAGTGAAAAGCTGCAGAAGCTGGAGTCTGATGTCCACTGCCAATGACATCAGGAAAGAGACACCACTGCTCAAGTGGAATGCAGCATTTAAAAAATGGTCTAGCTTTTTAAAGAAACTTTCCTTTCCTTTCAGTTGGATTGCCAGGATATTAGATGGTGCCATCCACAACAGTGTAGATGTGTCCCATCAGTTTACTGGTCCACATGCTAATAATATCTGGAAAGCATACAAGTGGGGTTTACTAACATGCTGGGACTTTCTTAATCCAGTTGTGGTGAGTAGGGTAGAGTGCAAACTTGATTGGCCTTAGGAGTCTGCTGTAAACTAAGGAGCTTTATACACATAAACCATCATGTCCATGTTCATTGCAGCACTATTTATAACAGCTCAACCTACTGAATCAGCCTAAGTATGTGTACACAATAGAGTGTTACCTAGCTGTAAATAAATTAAGTCTTCATATTTAGGACAATTGATGGAAATGGTAGACATCTTGTTAATCAATGTACACTAGACACAGAAAGAAAAATAACAACCTGCAAGGAGAAGAGGGACTATTGAAATTTGGGAAGAAAGACTTCAGAATAATAGAGAAGAAAAAGAGGAGAAAATAATGACTTTTGACATCAACAGTGCATGATATACGTTTAAGGAAATATCATAGTGAAACATTAATCTTTAGAAATATTATGTTAATAATTATATCAATAAAAATAAAAAGAATGTGGTTTTCATTCAAATGTCATGGAATATCATTTCACCTTTTATAATATAATTATAAAATTATAATTTAAAATGAGAAAAACCTGCCACATAGGACATTATGAATAAATGTAGAGCTCATTAATAAATAAAATTAGTCATTCCTAAAAAGATAACTGTTGCATCATTACAATTTTTTGAGATATCTAAAGTAGTCAAATGTGTACAAATAGAATGTTAAATGTTGAATGCGAGGGTCTGGGGAAACAGGAAAATAAAGACAGTGTTCAGGGGGCATAAAATTTCAGAAATACAACATAGTCCTATAGATATTTTATGCAAACTTGTGCCTATATTTAAGAATATTATAGTGTTAAATTAAAAATGTATTTGAAATCTAGATCTCACACTACACATTCTTGACATGATGAAAAAGAAAAAATAACTATGGGTAATAATTTGCTGCATTTTGAACAATTTTATGGCAGTATATTTTTACTGCAAAATAATGTCTTTGAAATCATGCATCTGCTAATTAGGTTTATTTAGTTCTTCCATAGTGTAGAGGTGGTACAAATCAACATGTGGCATGAGATGAATATGTATAATTTGGTCTATTTAAAAAATAATTTTAGGCCAGGGGTTTAGCTCAGTGGTTCGGTGGCCTGCCTTGCAAGCGCAAGGACCCGAGTTCAATTCCTGGAGTCTGCTGTAAACTAAGGAGCTTTATACACATAAACCATCATGTCCATGTTCATTGCAGCACTATTTATAACAGCTCAACCTACTGAATCAGCCTAAGTATGTGTACACAATAGAGTGTTACCTAGCTGTAAATAAATTAAGTCTTCATATTTAGGACAATTGATGGAAATGGTAGACATCTTGTTAATCAATGTACACTAGACACAGAAAGAAAAATAACAACCTGCAAGGAGAAGAGGGACTATTGAAATTTGGGAAGAAAGACTTCAGAATAATAGAGAAGAAAAAGAGGAGAAAATAATGACTTTTGACATCAACAGTGCATGATATACGTTTAAGGAAATATCATAGTGAAACATTAATCTTTAGAAATATTATGTTAATAATTATATCAATAAAAATAAAAAGAATGTGGTTTTCATTCAAATGTCATGGAATATCATTTCACCTTTTATAATATAATTATAAAATTATAATTTAAAATGAGAAAAACCTGCCACATAGGACATTATGAATAAATGTAGAGCTCATTAATAAATAAAATTAGTCATTCCTAAAAAGATAACTGTTGCATCATTACAATTTTTTGAGATATCTAAAGTAGTCAAATGTGTACAAATAGAATGTTAAATGTTGAATGCGAGGGTCTGGGGAAACAGGAAAATAAAGACAGTGTTCAGGGGGCATAAAATTTCAGAAATACAACATAGTCCTATAGATATTTTATGCAAACTTGTGCCTATATTTAAGAATATTATAGTGTTAAATTAAAAATGTATTTGAAATCTAGATCTCACACTACACATTCTTGACATGATGAAAAAGAAAAAATAACTATGGGTAATAATTTGCTGCATTTTGAACAATTTTATGGCAGTATATTTTTACTGCAAAATAATGTCTTTGAAATCATGCATCTGCTAATTAGGTTTATTTAGTTCTTCCATAGTGTAGAGGTGGTACAAATCAACATGTGGCATGAGATGAATATGTATAATTTGGTCTATTTAAAAAATAATTTTAGGCCAGGGGTTTAGCTCAGTGGTTCGGTGGCCTGCCTTGCAAGCGCAAGGACCCGAGTTCAATTCCCAGTTCTAAAATAAATAAATAAATAAAAAATAAAAATAATAAAAAATAATTTTAGAAACCTCATATTTATATAAGATGTGATTGACCAAAGTGAAACAAAGATAAAATGAAATTATTTATTTTTTTCTTAAATTTTCAAGTAACAATTTCCATGAAGTATTGATAACAGTTCATGAATAGGAAATGTGAAAGAAATGCAGTATTCATCATTGTTTGTAAGTGGGATTATATTAAGTAGAATTATGTTTATGATTACCCACTTCAGAAAAAGCATACCTGAAACAAAAAGAAACTATTTTTAAAATTTTTAATAAAATTTGAAATTATGTAAAATTACTAGTTAAAATTAGAGAAGTCAAATAACAACAACAGGAAAACAATTAAAATAAATCTAAAAAGAATTTAAAATGTATTCACTATTTGGATATATTCACCTAAAAATGATAGACTGATGTTGGAAATTTTAGTACCTTTGAATGTGAATCGTTTTATTTGGAAATTTTATCCCTATGGATGCAAAGCTAAGTTGAGGTGACTAGAAAGAACTTTACTCCAATATGACCAATGTTCTCATAGGAACTGAGAAATGTGAACAGAGACAAACAGAAGAAAGTGAGGTAGAAAGACCCAGGTAGATTGGGTATATGAAAATGCAAAGGTTACTGCAAACTAGGGAATATCAGAAGCTCGAAAAGCTGAGAGAAAAAAGAAAAGAAAATGACCATCAATATTAATTATCATGTAGACTGGATGGAGAAATGCCTAGGAAAGTACTTTTGGGTGTGTCTGTGAATGTTTCCAGAGTCAACCAGCAGGCTGTACAGCAAACTGCTGAGGGATATCTACCTGAATGTGGGTGGCGCCCTCCGATAGTGTAGGAATACAGATGAATCCCTTTCTTCCTCTCCTCCTCCTCCTCCTCCTGCTTCTTTTTCCCTTCTTCTTCCTCCTCTTTCTTCTTCCTCTTTCTCTTCTTTTTCCTCTTCCTCTCTTCCTTCTTCTGCTCCCCATTCCTCTCGCCACTCTCCCTCTTAGGGTGGTGCAAACCAATCAGTATAGTGGTTTAGTAATCACATCCCCTTAATCCCAGCATCACACACTCTAGATTCAGCCACCTCTGAAAAAGCCGCCGATTACCGCATGAGGCTTTGAGGAGACATCTAGAGACCAACCATAACAGGGAAGAAACATGAATTTGAGAGGAATGTAGAATGTTTAAGGTTGATTGTGTCCTAAAATAATGTGACATGACTTCTAAAATGAAAGATATTTAGATACAGGCACTCATAGAAACAATACCATATGAAAACAAAGTAACAGAGGGGTGACAGTCATGTGAGTAAAAGGCAGAGACTGGATGCATGCTTCCATAGGTGCTATACTAGACAAAGATATTAAAAGAAAAGAAAAACATCAAGGTCTAATTATTGTGAACATAGACCAAAATTTTATGAGTGCAAGTGAATTTGATTTTAAGAGAAAACAGCATATTTCATGACCAAGTAAGTTTTTTTGTTTTTTGCCAGAAGCAAGGAAGTTTTAATATTTTAAAAATCAATCAATTCAATTTCCTATATCAGCTACATAGATACAGGAATGATGGAATAATATGAATTAGTATAGACAAAGCATTTCAGGCAATCTGACTCATGTTTATAATAAAAATTCTGGCAGATGCCCTTAATAAAGAATATCTACAAAATACTTGGTGCTAGCATGGTTCTTAGTAGTACAGGACTATAATTTTCCTCCAGGCTGAAGAGCCAGGGAGGAATAATATCTCTCACAATGCTTATTTGATATTTTATTGGAAGAACTTGTTAATGCAATGGATCTTCATAGAGATAAAAATAAGAAATAAGAAACAATATAATCTTTCTATTCAGAGATATTGATTGTCTAGGTAAAAACATTCAAACTATCAAAAACCTTTTAGAATTAACAAGTGACTATAATAAACTCTGTGAAATATACCATGTAAGCACATAAGGAAAATTTCTTTCCTATGTACTTGGAATGCATGATTGAAGGCTAAATGTTTGAAAGTTCTCATATAATGACACCATACACAATGTCAACTAAGTATATGTCTACTAAAATATTTATACATACATTAAACTTCCAATCCCTTCTTATTAAATACACTAGATTTATATAAATTGATATTGATATCATGTCACTTATTGGAAGATAATGTTAAGGTGCCGGTTTGTACCACATTTATATATTAATCAATATAATCCAATTAATAATCTTGGAAAGTTACTTTGTGAGTACTGAGAAAGTGATTCAAAAGTTACCATGGGGGCCGGGGATTTAGCTCAATGGTTAGGTGGCCTGCCTTGGAAGCGCAAGGACCTGAGTTTGATTCCCGGTACCCCCCCCAAAAAAGTTAACATGGATAGGAAAGGGTCCAGAAGAGCTAAGATAATATAGTACAGAAGGCTTTTGAAAGACTGCCATTATTCAATGATTTACTGTAAAACCACAAGAATCAAGGCAGAATAATAATGGCAAAAAATGGATCAATGAAGTGAATAAAGACCCAGAAGACACTGTCCCATAAAATCTTTTGATCTTTGATTATGGGTCAGTCTAATTCAATGGAGAAAAGATAGTCTCTGGCACAAATTGAAGTGCAAAACCTAATACATATAAAAATCTACAGGTAGACAGGTTAAAGGTTATTAACCTTTCTATTACTATAAAAATAACAGATAATCAACTTATGCAAATACTTATGTTGACTCATAGTTTTATTTATTTTTTTAATGTATTGGTACAAGGTATATATCTGTAATAATCATATTCATCCTATGGAATGTGTGCCTGTACATGATATATCTTAATTCTTAGGTTTTTTTTTCCTATTTCCCTCCCATCCCTTCAAACCTTCTTGCCCACCTTATTTACAAAAGCTGGTTTCTGTTTTTTCCTCATTTCTCATTTTTCTCTTCTCCTTTTCTTCCTTTCCTTGCAGTTTTAAGAGCTTCAGTCTATGACCTCTTCTTTCTATAACTTTTGAGTCTGTGGAGATGCAGCACATTATGGTTGCAGGGTATGGAAAACCCACTCTATGCCAATGTAGTAAGAGGAGAAGAAAAAGAAAGGGCTGGGATTGGACTATGCTTTTCCAGATCATGCCACTAATGACCAGAATATCTCACACTTTTCCCCATATCTCAAAGTTCCAACCACTTTATAATAGCATAATATAAGGTACCACATCTTTATCGTGGGGCATTTGAGGGACCTTCCAAATACCAGCCATGGTGTTCTGCTCATGGTCCTCAAAATCCTGGATCTACCTCACACTGCAAAATGTACTAGTCCATCTCCAAGAAACCCCTAATTCTTTTTTTTTGCGGGGGGGGGTACCAGGGATTGAACTTGGGTCATTGTGTTTGCAAAGCAGGCAGTGGCACCACTGAGCTAAATCCCCATCCTGAGACTCCTAATTCTTAATGGTTCCAGTATTCCTGAAAATTCTATGTCCAAAGACTCCTCTAAACCCAAGAAAATTTAGCTGTGATCTCCTATACAAATAATACAAAAGTACATACTTTCAACATATAATAGCAGAGTAAACATTCCCAATACCAAAGTCAGGAAAATAGAGAGATGGTATTAGTCCAAAGAAATCAGGTCAAATATGAAATCCTGCAGCTCCAATTTGGGGCTTGTGGTGATGTGGCTCTCCAATGCCTGGGCAGCTCCATCCTTAGCTTTGCTAGATGCAGCTCACAGGGTCAGTGTTTGGGATTGGTTCTGCATGTTGCCTGCTGTGTCCCTCAGCAAGTGGTCCATATTCCTGGTTGCTCTATCTCTCTGAGGCTGCCACTACAATTCAGCCGTGCTCTTGGAACTTCAGGCATCACTCTGTCAGAGGATATTTTTAGATACTCAACTCTGTTACACACTGCCCTGCCTTCCATGTCTTTTTTTTTAAATCTTAATGGAAATCACCATGAACTTATAAACCTTATTTTCTTCATGTCTAATAAAAACTCACATTGTGTAAATAATGTCAGTCTTCGGCCACCATGAGCTGTACCTGGGCAGGGGCAGTCTATGGTAAACAGCTCACCACAGGACTCTCTTCTCAAATGGCTCTGACCTGAAATGTCCTTGAAACAAATTTATATTCCTGTACATCCAAGTATTTTGTGGCTGTATTCTTTTCAATTTCTTACAATCCTTGCAGGTATGTTTGCTATTATCAAAGTGCAAAGAACTTGGCTTCCTGTTAACACCAGCCTCCTTGGCTGAAATCGTATATGTGCTCCTTTTCTGGTAACTCTGAATTTTTCAAATCTCCCTGATTGGGTCTTTTGACCCTGATTCTCAGTATAAATCTGGCAAAGAACATCCAACAATGCCCATGCTGCTTCCTGACGATTTTTCTCTCTTGAAATTTCCTCTAACAAACTAGTCCAGTTCATTTACGCTCAGGTTCTAACCAGCTATCAGGACATGGATACAAAGTAGCCAAATTCTTTGACATGGTATAAAAAGGGTAGCTTCTTGTTGAATTTTCAACAGAATTAACATTTCTATTTGAAATCTCATCAGCCTGGCTTTTATTGCCCATGTTACTACCAGATTTCTGGTCATCCTAAGACTCTACAAAACAGTCTGTTACAGTACTTAGATTTTTTGTAACCCACTTCTTCAAACCTTTCCAAATTCTTCCTACAAACCATTTCCAAAGTTGTGTAAAATAAAGCAAAAATCGATCTCCTTCATACAAAGTTTCTGAATTAAAAATCTTTCCATTAGTCAGACAAAATGACTGAGATAATCAACTTATTAAAAGCTATATTTTTTCCCCACGGTTTTACAGATTTCCCTTTTTTATTGATTGATCTCCTTGCCTTTGGGCCAGTAGCAAGTCAGCATAGCGTGGTGGCAGTAGGTGGCAAAACTGCTCATCATATGAGGAGGGAGAAAAAAAAAAAACACAGGGAGAGGAAGGGGTGGATTCCTTTATCTTTTCAAGGACCTGCCCTCAAAGACCAGAAATCAACTCAAAAACCTCCCAATAAGCCATACCTCTTAAAGTTTCCACCACTGCCTGACAGCATTATGCTGGAGAAAGAGCCTTGGATATATGGGTCTTTTGTGGACCTTCCAGACCTCAACTAACTAAAAAATGCATCAGAGACCTAAATGTAAAGCAGAAATATATAAAAATTCTAGAATTTAATAGGTGAAAATCACCCAGATAGTCTTAGGTTTGGCCATGTAGTTTTAGAGGCAAACCCAGAATCCTTGTAAGATCCATGGAAGATCCATGGAAATGCAAGATCCATGGAAGAGAAAACTGATCAGTTGTACTTCATTATTATTTTAAAAATTATCAGGGAAACAACCCTGTTAAAGAACAAAAAGCCATAGATCGGAATTTACAAAACACATCTGATGAAATTTATGTATCTATAATACCCAAGTACTCTCAACAATAAACATTAAGAAAAAAACAATGTTGAAATATGCGTAAAATATCTGAATCAATGGTGCACCACATACAAACACACACACATCACCCACAAATGGGAAATGAATGTATGAAAAGATGTTCCACATCACATGTCACAAAGAAAATAAATTAAAACAGCAAGATATCACTATAAATCTATTAGAATGACAAAAGTCCTAACACTGTTAACACAAAACACTGGTGAGTATATCCAGAATTGTGATATATTCCTTGCTGTTAGGAATAAAAAACGGTACAGCTTCATTATGAGATCATTCTGCAGTTTCTTACAGAGCTACACTCTTACCGTATGACCCACTGAATTGTCTTCCTTAGTATATACCCAACTGAACAAAAGACTTATGTACACAGAACCTCTGGTACATGTGACAGCCCCTTGATTCATGATTACCAGAAAGTAGAAGCAGCCAAGTGTCCAGTAAGAGGTGAATGTCTAAACAAACTGTGGTACATCTATCTGTTCAATGGCATAAAATTCAGTGATTAAAAGCAAATGACTTATCAAATCACAAAACAGATGGAGAAATATTAAATACCATTTATAAATAAAGGAAACCAGCTCAAATGTTTACATAATGAAATTATTCCCAATATATTACATTGTTTTTAAAAGGCAGTACTACACACAACCAGAAGACCAGTGGTTGCCAGGGACCTGAGACCAGCAGAAGGGAGGATGAATATCTGTAGGGCAGTAAAACTATTGTGTTTGACAGATACTGCATCTGTGGTTAAAAATACTGCATCTGTGTGTTAAAAATTAAGAAATTAAAAAACCCCATAGAAAACAGAGAGTTATCTCTCATATGAGTTATGGACTTCTGACTCTTTAATTTAATTCAAAAACAGAATTGCAGTTACCTGACAGATGAAAAAAGAGTTACAGGATACTCTACAGATATCAATTAGGAATACTTGGTACAATGTTATCTCCAACTACTACAAAATTATTCAACTGGAGAAGACAAAAATTAAGCTCTTAGGATTTTGAAGAGTTGTTAAAAGCTTTTACATAAAATTTTTAATAGATGAATAATACATATAATATATGCAATATGTCTAGATAATAATATATCAATAATACTAATAATAATATATTAAGATCAGCTCAAAACTTCATCACTATGCAAGATGTTAACCAAACGGCAAATGTAAGGGAGGTCAGAGAGAGTGTGTGGAAGTTAAAATAGTAGTCAATAGTTTTTGCAATCATAAAACTCTCCTAAAAGCCAAAGCCTACTAATCAAAAAGAAAGAGCACAAAAAGATCTGATAGCTATGTACTCTTTCAATTCTTTCATCAGATATTCACTTGTTAATAACTGGTGATATCACTCAATAAACAACTTTTCCTATTTGTTTCTAAAATTCTTTAACAATAACTCCACTCTTTTAGCACAGTGCCCATTTATATCAATGATTAAATTTTGCTATGTGCTACCTATGCCATCATATTGCTTTGTCACTCAGTTTCACACATTTTGGGGGAAGCAGCAAGCTGATGGTAAATCAGAAGTGGTTTGTATCCTCTTTGTTCTCACTCAGGCATTGCAATGAGCGAGTTGCTCTTATATGAGTGAGTTGCTCTTACATGAGCAGTTACTTTTGCAGTGGTTATTGCATTTCAAGTTGACCAGCTGTCCCAAAACCTTTGCATACATTAACCTTTTTTCTTTTTCTACAAAGTTTTAGCCTGCTGAAATAACACCTTTATTTGCTATTCATTGACATCTATAATTCTCTTCATAGACAGTGCCCAACTTAAGATGGTTTGATATAGCTATGATTTTTTGAATTTATGATCTGCATCATTATTTCATTATAATCTGTCTGATTTCATCTCATAGTACAAGCAGTATTAGTGTTTCTAAAACTCTTCACTTTATTACCAATGACTTATGTCAACAGACAAAAAACCCTTAAATCTGGAGCTATTGCTGTATAAAAACTTCTTATGTTCAGCTGTACATATAACCGTACTCATAGGTAAGGCCATTATATTCATAAGTAGATTCTAACTTCCTTCTAATAATGTATTGATTCTAGCGTGTTTGTCTCTTAATCACTAAATCATTGTTCATATTCATATGGAATATCTTAAATTCATAGAATTCCTCATTCCACCAGGGACTTGCTCTAGTAAGCTTAGTAAGTCTTTCTAACATTCATATAAAAAATTCACATTTAGCATTACCTCTCCCTGGGCAGGTATGGACATTTTGGGCACAGCAATATGTTCACTAGACTTTCTCTTAATTTTGATGTCAAGATTTACTGAACCAGGAGAATCAAGAGAATTTCTGAAATAATGATTAGCACCACACCGCTTAATCAGCACGAAGATTTAAACAGACTTCAGGTTTTACAATTGCAGTGCTCCAGTCTCCACTGAACACTCTGTCATATTACCATTGCTGTCAAACTTAATTGAAAAGCTGCTTCAACATTATAAGGTTGCATACTAAGTTGATCGCTAACAATTGAGACATTAAAATTGAAAACAAGGAAAGAAAGAAATTCACTACCTTAATTCTAGTAAGCTTTCAAATTGGGAAATCAACCAGTGACTGGAAAAAGGAAATCAGCTAACCAAATATCTGTTTTGGGAATGTTGATAGTTATGTATAATTACAGGAAACAATAGCAGTGATATGATTCAAAATCATCCAATATACAATATAATCATACCCAGTTTCCTTATTTGTATACATGCATCAAATTTTCACTGTGTCCTATCATTTACTCTGAGCAAATATGTGTAAGTAATGACTAACTGCAGACAGGAATAGCCCCCTTGAAGCAGATAATTATACAATGGCTTTTTTGCTGAATTGTTTATTCCAATATTAAATGCAGGCACATCGGTAAATATAAAAGAAAAAACAGCATGGTATTGTTGTTAAAACACTACTTAAATAATTACTTAAAAGTGTGTTTGTTTCAATACTTCTGAAAGAGTAATTTTCATTTATGAAGGACTTACTCAGTTTAACTTAAAAATCATTCTGCAGACACTATCTTACCTGAATGTGTGATACAGTATAGCTCATGATATTAGTAAGTTTTCCAAATAATTCATCACCTTTATTACCATCACAATTAACTCCAATTGACATGTTCCACGACTGTTTTACTAAACTCTTACATTTTTAGACTACAGGTTGCCAATGTGTTGCTAATTTTTGAAATATTTAAAATAAAATGACCACGTTCCTATGAATACCTATGTTTCCTTCACATCTATTTGAAAAGAAAATATAGACTGCTCTCATTTTTAAGGTTACTTAAACTAACTTCAGAAATGTACAAATGGCTTAACCAAAATCAGAAGTAATAACAGTCAAAAAATAATGATAGTTCCATGGCAGATTTACATGTGCTCCATAATTTCTGTGTATTTACCTACATCTTATCATCCATCTTCTTTATCCTCTAAGTGGATCTATGAATGAAATAATACATGAGGGCCAAATGAGATTTTTATGAACACATAACTAGTTAGGAGCAAAGCAAGCATTAAAGAAATCTCTGTGCTTTTGTAATTATAAACACTAATTGAAAAAGTGGATGTTAACTTTTACTTTATTGCAAGTTTGTTTTCCAAAATATAATTAAATTTTACATTACTATTAGGCTTCCCAGCTACAGAGAGGTAAATATTAGCACACAATAAGATCCTAGATCAAACTTTAGAAAACCTGTCTCAGTTCATACTGGTTAAAGTAAATTTTTCAAATCAGTGGATATCAATTCACAGCTTCAAATATACTAAGCAACTGATTATTCAGATGTCATTTAAATTTGTACATATATTGCCTTTAAGGCAATGTAAATTTATAATTATGAAGCAATTTGGTCAGTGATTGTTTTCATGTTGCTTACTTGATTTTGGCCTTAGATTTTCAATTGTCTATGTCAGAGGGGGCGAACCTATGGCACCTGCACCACAGTGGGCTCTTTGTATACTGCAAGCTCCAAAAGGTTTGTCATCATTCATCTATATATCTTTTTACATTCTAGGTTTAAAACAAGTTGTCTTCGTGAACTCTACAAGTTGTATTTGCAAATGTGCCTTTATATCTACACACTGTGTAGCTAATTACAAATTATACCTCATGTATGAGAATTGCTCAACTGTATGCTTAATAGTTAGTAGTGAAGCAGGGGCTGGGTATGTAGCTCAGTGATTGCACTGCCTGCCTCATAATCACAAGGATTTGAGTCCGATCCCCAGTATCCAAAAAAATAAGTGATGCATAATGTTTGACTTTGAAGGATGATGATGAATGAAGCTAAAAACCTCTTCCAGCTCACCTCCAAGTTTTCTTTCTATAAGGCCTGGCTTTACTGAATGCAATAGCTCTGGATCCCATTAAAATGCATGAATCTACATGCTTATAATTGGACTGCTGGGCATATGGACATAATCAATACTTTAGAACTGTGTAATGTCTTGATATTATGATCTATTGCTCAGGCTTTTCTTGATTCCCTTTGTTTTTTTTTCAGCTTTAATTGAGTTTATTGGTACATTTTAGGGATACTGTATATTTACATTCATTGTTGGGATCTTGTACCTCTACATGACAAGTCTTGGTTCTCATTTTTCCCCTTGTCCCTGCCCTCCCTTCACCCCCTCCTCCCCTCCCCATGTATACCCACTTTATTTCCATCTTTTCATTATCTCACATTTTTTTTCTTTTCCCTTTTTACCCTTCCCCTACCCATCCCATCTTCCCTACACCTTTAGCTCCTTTATTTCCATTTCTCAATATCAGTAATCTTATTAGGATTTTCTGTATTATTGCAGATTATTCACACCAGAGAAACTATTCAGTATTTACACATGTCTGCCTTATTTATTTCACTTAGGAGTATATATTCAATATGTATCCATTTTCCTATGAATGAATTTATTTTCTCATTCTTTATGGCTGAGTAATATTCCATTTAATAGAAAAACCACATCTTCTTTATCCAGTTTCCAGCTGATGGGCAAATAGGCTGTTTCCAAGTTTTAGCTATTACAAACTGTGCTGCTAAGAACATGGGTGTGCATACTTCTCTGTGATATGATTCTTTTAGTTCTTTTGGAAAGATACCCAGCAGAGGGATGGCTGGGTCAAATGAAACCTCCAGTTCAAGCTCTTTGAGGTATCTCCATATTGATTTCCATAGTGGCTGTACCAATCTGCACTTCCATCAACAATGGACAAGAGTTCCTTTCTCCCCAAAACCCCGCCAACATTTGTTATTGTGTGATTTCTTGATAGCAGCCATTCTTTGTGGGGTGAGGTGGAATCTCAGTGTTGTTTTCATCTGCATCTCTCGAATGATCAGTGATGTGGAACATTTTTTTCATATATTTACTTGCTGCTCTTACTTCTTTGTCTGAGAAATGTCTGTTCATTTTGGATGCCCATTTTTGAATCAACTCTTTATATTTGGGGGTCTTATTGTTTTGAGTTCTTTATATATTCTTTTTTTTCAGCTTTATTTTATATATTCTTGATAATAGTCCTTTGTCTGAGGAACAGCTGGTAAAACATTGTAGGTTGCTCTTAGTTCTGCTGATGGTTTCTTTTGAGGTACAGAAGCTTTTTAATAAGATGAGATCCCAGTTATTGATTCTATCTACTAGTTCCTGTGCTACTGAGGATTTGTTCATAAAGTCTTTTCCTATGCCAATGTCTTCTAGAGTTCTGCCTAACTTACCTTCCAGCAAGTTTAATGTTTCTATTTTAATATTTAGCTCTTTAATCCATTTGGATTTTAATTTAGTGCATGGTGAAAGATAAGGGTCTAGTTTTAATCTGTGGCAGGTTGAAATCCAGTTTTTCCAACACCATTTATTAAAGAGGCTATCTTTCCTCCACTGAGGATGGTCAGCTCCTTTGTCAAAGATGAGGTAGCTGAGTACATCCGGGTTTGTTTTTGTGTCTTCCAGTCTGTTCCACTGATCCTCAGGCCTGTTTCTTTGCCAGTACCATGCTGTTTTTATCACAGTGGCTTTGTAGTATAGTTTCAAAGTGAGAATTGTTATACCCGGTGCCATGTGTCTGTTGCCTAAAATGGCTTTTGCTATTCTAGGTCTCTTCGGTTCCAAATGAATTTTTGGATTCTTTTTTCTAGTTCTGTGAAATATAGTGTTGGAATTTCAATTGGCATTTCATTGAATGTATATAGCAGTTTTGGTAGTATGGCCATTTTCACTATGTTGATTCTTCCTACCCAAGAGCATGGGATATCTTCCCATTTTTTATATCCTCTTCAATTTCTTTTTACAGAGTGCTGTATTTTTCAGTGTAGAGACCTTTTACTTCTTTTGTTAGATTGATTCCTAGATACTTCTTTTTTTATGCTATTGTAAAAGGAATTTTTTCCTTTATTTCTCTCTCAGTGAGTTTGTTATTTGTGTATAAGAAGGCTATTGATTTTTGGGTGTTCATCTTGTATCTGTCAATTAAGTCTAGAAGTCTTTTGGTGGAGTTTTTTGGGTCTTTGATGTAGAGTATCATATCATCAGCAAATAATGACAGTTTAACTTCTTCCTTTCCTATCTTTATTGCTTTAATTTCTTTCTCTTGTCTAATTGCTGTGGCTAATGTTTCCAGAACTATATCAAAGAGGAGTGGTGATAATGGACATCCTTGTCTTGTTCCTGATTTTAACATGAAGGTTTTCAGTTTTTGGCCATTTAATATGATGTTGGCTGTTAGTTTTTCATAGATAGCCTTTATTAAGTTGAGGTATAGACCATCTATTTCAATTTTTTGCAGGATTTTTATCATGAATGGGTGTTGAATTTTCTCAAATGCTTTTTCTGCATCTATTGAGAGGATAATATGGTTGTTGTCCTTGACTTTGTTAATATAATGTATTACATTTATTGACTTTCATATGTTGAACCACCCTTGCATCTCTGGAATAAATCTGACTTGGTCAGGTTGGATGATCTTCTTGATAATCCTCTGTATTCTGTTTGCTAGTATCTTATTAAGGATTTTTGCATCTATATTCATTAAGGAGATTGGTCTGTAGTTCTCCTTCTTAGTTGCATCTTTCCCTCTTTTGGGTTGATTCCCTTTCTTGCTTTATGCTACTTTAAGTCTTTGTCATCTCTCAAAGATATCTTCATCAGAGTCTTCTATAGCTGTATGCATTATATTGAGGCTAAGTTCCATGGTGCATGTTCATATGTTACTTAGAAAAAAATTATTATTGTGATGATGCAGTCATGGGAAAGATTATTTCAGACTTTACATTCAGTTTTGAAGAATAGATCAGGATTTCAAGGGGCAAGAATAAAATATTTTACTTTGAAGCAATGCAACCAAAAAATCAAGACATCTTGAAGAGGATTAAAAGAGCTTGGAAATAAACACAACTATATCTCAATTTTAAGGCTTCTTGTTTTCCAAATTTCATCTGTTACGTGGCATTGACAATCTAAATCTTCCCATGAGGATTTTGTGAGACATGACTAATTACATAATACTGTGGTGGGGGTGCTTTCCATTTAAAATAAGTCATGAAAGCAAAACAAATGCAAAAACAAAATCATTTTTAATTGTTGCTCTCACATTTCGCATCAGTGCATATCTCTCTTTGAACTTGTAGAGAATTTGCAAAGTTGAAGGTGATGGCATTTTCTTGCACCTTTATTATTTATGGGACAAAGCTTGTCTCATTTCTCAATTGCACAGAAAGAAGAACAATATTCTTTTGATCCATTAATTTAAAAACAGAATTTCAGAAGTTGAGTTACCTGACAAATGAGTGAAGAATTAAAAGATATTCTGCAACAGTCAATTAGAAATATATTTGTCACAATTTTATTTCCTGCTATTACAAAATGCAGGAACTGGAAAAGATGAAAATTAAACTCTCATAATTTGGAAGAGAGATTGAAAACTTTTAAATAAAATTCTTGGTAGAAAACATGCATGATTAGATCATTTGGCTACTTCAACTCTTGTAAGAGAAGTGGTGTTTACCTGGAAAATGTTAATTTTCCTTAGCAGGAAAAGAAAGCAGATGATTACAATAGAATTTAGAAATAGCAATTTATCTTTATTTTGGATGAGAGATCTTTTATTATTCTGGATCTAGGGCAAAGGGATTTGTACTATAATATTTTTTCACGGGCTTTTAGTAAATCAGGAGAATAACACATATTCATGATGCTTTATACAAAGTTACCCAGAGGTTATTTTCTCAGCTTCATGGTTTTTTCAATTCAAATTCCCCCTTACTTCATATCTTTCTATTTTTCCACACATAATGCTAACTTTTAAAAGTGCAAAATACTCCAGGGGTCATAAATATTCATATTGGCCCATCAACTGATAACTGATAAACATCATGTATACAAATCAGTCAACCAGTGTAACAAAAATAAAAGTATAAACTAAATAAATGAGAATTGTCTAAGAATATATGTTTATATATTCTTATATATTCATATATAATTATATGTTTATATATTTATGTGTATTACATATAATTATATATTTAAAAGTCAACATTTCCTAATATGAAATTAGTTTTGGTTAGATAACATATGTCTTGATATCATTATTCTTACTCCTTCCTGTTTACCTAGTTAGCAGTACTTAATCTGTGTATTTTAACAGTATGTTTTATGTAAAATTACACATTATTTTGTACATGTAGGTGGGTGGATTAGATGGAAGAACTTCATTAATATCTCTGTGAATTCAAATACTTTCAGTGACTAAAAATAGTGAGGAAGGCCTAATGTTATTGTAACAGCAAAAAGATGTTGTATGAGAAAGCACAAATATAATGAGTGTTATATTTCAAGGTCAAAGTTAAAGAGAGATATCGTGTATTTCCTAATAGCCTAGGTATCATTTTTGGAGATAAGAGAAATCTTTTTCTTACATCACTTCATCTCACATATTTTGTTCTTATTTTACTTATTTTGAATCATATGTATATATACACATATATACATTATATATATTTATATAATGTGCATACATATATACTTATATAATGTGCACATATATACATTATATATACATGTGATTCAAAATAAATAATCAAAAGGTATGTTTTCTGAATTCCCTATATCATGAAAATAGTGAATAGATTTTCTTTATAAGGAAGAAAACATCAAAATGCAGATAAAGAAAATGAAACTTAAGAATCAAAGAAGCTTTAACTATATGTTGGTCAAAAATGTAACTGTTTCTGAAACTCGTGTTTTAATTTTATTGTTATTATCTTATCGGTTGTATTGTGTCCATTTTATAGGGTTACTATAATGAAGCTCCACAGATTAGTGTGTCACCCATGTGAACTACCTACCATTCTGGAGAGGAGAGATTGGAAACTAAAGTGCTGACATAATCTTACTCCCTCAGAAAGTGCTTGAGAAAGAGCCTTCATTGCCTTTGACACTCCTGGTAGCCCTGTCTGATACTCAGCTTGTAGCATGTAAACCCTCTTCTTCATGTAACATTCTCTCTCTCTCTCAATGTGCTCCCTAATCTTTCTTCTGTGCATCTCTGTTCCCAAATTATCCATTTTTACAAGAACATAGTCCATATTGGACTGGGGTACCTCAATGACTTATTAATTTGGTAATCTATGAAGACAGTATTTCCAAATAACAAACATCAGAACTGGAAAGGAGAACTTCCTCACCTTTGGGTAATACAATTAATTAAATCCATAACAGCAACCAAAATGCAATATCCCTTTCTTGCTGTTACCACCTGATTCAAATCAATTCAACACATGCTTGCTTAAGCCCAACTGTTCCATAAAATTCTCATCTTTTAGTTGCTAGAAGTACATCTGAGAAACATAAAATATAATTTATTAATTTCCAATAGCCATGTGATTTATTCCTAATTTGTTTATATTGCATTTCTCTTTAATTCAGCAGATAAAAACATGCATTTAAAATGTTTATTTTTCCATATAGCCTATCTTTGTAAGATTTATAGAATTTTTCTCTGCTTCACAAAACACTCTCTAGGATGGGCATGGTGGTGCACACCTATGATCCCAGCAATTAGGAGGCTGAGGCAAGAGGATTGCCATGAGTTCAAGGACAGTTTAGGCCACATAGTGAGTTTAAGGGCAGCCTGAACTACATAGCAAGACCCTATCTCAAACAAACAAACAAACAAAAAGAAATGTTCTTTAGTGCTAATAAGGTGTATAAAATTATTATCATTATTATTGTTTATTAGTTTTTTTTTTATTTTGGGGTTACTGGGAATTGAACTTGAACCTTGTGCTTGAGAGGCAGTCAGCAGAACCACTGAGCTAAATCCCCAGCATTTATAAGATTCCTAAATTCATAATGAATAGAATAATTACATTGTTTTAAATACCTAAAAAATTTACTCCATATGAGTTATGGAAATTTTAGGTACTTTTGCAAATCAGAATTAGTAGAAAATTTATAATTAACCATCACTGATAAAGTCTTAATAATTAACCTGGATCAATTGCTATTCAACTTTGAGATTTTGAAGTAATTTTCTACCAATGCAAATTTTCTAACTCACTTCATTCTTTTTTCTCCTTAATTGAAAAATGGTGCCTTAGGATTAAATGGTGGTGTTTTTGAGCAATTCTATTCTCAATGAAAATATTCAATGCATACAATTATTCAACAGGTAGATATACCTGTTAGCTAGGCCATTAAAATTAAAAAATAAAATACATATATATAGATAATTACCCTGAGACAAATTGTGCTGTGACTGCAGTTTTCATCCGTAGGAATTTAAATATATCTTTTTCCAATATAGTTTTTTTAGATTTTGCCTAATGCACAAGAAAATTAACTGCTGTAGTCTAATTTGTTCTATGAAAAAAATATTTTAAAGTTGGAGTAAATCCAAGGACATCAGCAACAGCAAAAGTTGAAGGGAAAGGGATTTGATTTGAAGATTTTCACGATTCAGTGCAGGAGCCTTAAAAGAAGGGTGAAACTTGTCTAACAGCCGGCCTTGACCTCAGGAAGCCACAGCACAGAATCTGCAGTACTGCAGAGAGGTAAAGACAGCTTGTGCTTATTGAAAACCCATTTGATATTCAAGGCCAGACACTGATGAGTCAAATGTGTCCTTGTTCCTGCAGAAGCTGCCAAGGAGACCCTGAGGTCATTTTGGTCAACACACACAGTGTGGGAACAAAGGGCAGACGAATCCAAAATAAGTGTGCAGTTCTTCTGGCATCTCCGAACTCATTTTATTTAGTTTGCAAAGGGACAAAAGCTTCAGGATAATGTTGCAATCAGATGAAAGACACATAATATTAATTAATGAAAATTAATTAGTTGTATTTTTCTGTCAGATCCACAACAGTTTAGAGTAGTTTAATGATTTAATATGTTTTATCCATTTTCAAATAATTACTAAGTGTTAAAGAAAACTACGCATTGATTTAATTTTCCAAAATTCGTGTGAGCAAAATATTAAGAAGAAAATTGAGATTCTGAAAGAAATACATTATGCCCCAAGGTTAACAAAACACAGATGCCAGGGTTGGAAGAGAAAGAAAGGAGTTTTTGATTTTACCAACACTGCTCGTAATTATCCCACATTGCTTTATTTACTGAAAACTTTCTTTTACCATGTCACATTTTTAATTGGATACATCATTGTAAGTAAGTGGAACAGTTAACACATGAGGACTAGTCCACTCAGTCTGTGCTTAGCTATGTAACCATGGCAACAGCTCTTGGTCAAAACACATCGCATGGAGGTGTCAGGTTCTCATAGTGGCTTGATGGTCAAGATGAAACAAGCTGTTAGCGTATTTAAAGAAAGCGAGGAGGTGGATAATACATATGGCCTTAGGTTAATTTGTATCCTTCAGGAATCCTGAACTCCAGGTCTCAGACTTGGGTGGGTTTCCGGAGTGGAGATATCTCACCTGAGGAATTTATAGCTTACTTCAGCTACAAGAGAGGGTGAGAGCTTAGAGGCCTGTGTGTGACTTCTCTAATATTTAGACATATATGCATCATTATTATATTTCATCATTATTATATTGCATCTCTTGCTCTAATAAATCTTTATCATGATCATAAGTTATGTTGAATTGTGTTAAACCTTCTAACCAATAACTAAATGAGTTGTGGGACCTTCCACCAAACAAAGTGATTAAAATAGTTATGTGCAAACCACTTATATGACTTTTATGGTATAACAGAGAACAATCAAATTGCTCGGTTTTGATTTTAAATATTCAAGAGCTGTTCCACATTTTCAAATCACCACAAAGTTAGAAAAATATCTCCAATTCTTGTCCTCTAGCTTGATTTCAATCTGATATGTCCACGCCTGTGAATTTTCTACATTTTGAAAAGTTGATTTTTTTCAGTGTTTGCAGGGACAGAAATCAGCTGGATGTAGATAACTCAAGTGAGAAGACAAGGTTTTTCCCCATGCAATCTATCACCTTATAATCTTATTTAATATGAAAAGTAACAGAGGTGAATAAAAAGTAAGCCATAAAAGATCTGTTGGTTTTGAGAAATGAAAATGTGCTTCTCTAAAATAAAGATATTTTCAGTTAAATGTAAATAAAAAGCAGACATAGGATAAGATTTCTGTTTACCTCTTATCTGCTTGAAAAAAATGTAGGAACTGTCCCTGTGAAAACATCCCTTACTTTCCCAAACAACTTTTACCAACAAAGACAGAGGTGTGGCCAGAAAGCTGACATCAGTAGAACTTACGGACAGGCTCCTCTAGACGATAGTGTCCCCGATATGCCTCTTTCTCACAACCTGCCATCCCTAAAATGTTCAGGGACTCTTTTCCTCTGTCTTTTCACTTTTCTACAAAATTGTCACCCTTTCTCCAAATGGTACAAAAGCCTCAAAGACCAGGTGCTTTATTGTTTTTAATTATTTTTTTCTCTTGTGTGAAACACCGTTCCATGCCAAGTAAAGCTTGTATAGCATGAGATAAAATTTGTATGTTGTTCTCCTGCTAATCTTTAGTAGCTAATTTCACAGACCCAGGCACTAAACCAAAGACGGTAGTGGTAAACTGTTGTCCTCCTCTATATAACATTGGAAACAGCATAAAATATGTTTCCCCGAGGTCCACTTACAGTGGACAGAAAATAAGTCCATGTTTAACAAGGAACTATCAAATTGAAAGGGCTGAGTCCACAAACAGGAAATGGGGAGATATATTCCAAGCGGAACCCACTGCAGACACATTTTATTATGTGAGTAGCCTGAGACAGTCTCAGTTGGAGAATAAGGAATCAAGATCCCCGAAAAGGGCAGATGGTCCTCAGAAAGAAAAAGGTACAACCATCATTCCAGCTTCAACAGGCCTGGTAAATATTACAATGATAATGGGTGATTGTGGATCTTAAGATTTCCAAATTTGTAGAGCAGATTTGTGTGCTTTCTGTCACAAACCTTCCAGTACTTTTCTCCATAATGACCACATATTCTGCATGAGTTTTTGCAAATATAAAGGGCAATTTTGATGATAATGAGAAATGAGAAAAGGTACATCAATCTCAAATATGTATTTATTGTTACATATGCATCAGAGTGGTTTTAAGATTTTGTAAGGAAACTTTATGAAAATGTCACATGTAAATATTATGTATTCTCCGGCTCTCAGTTTTGGAGTATTCTGACAAAAATCAACCTATCAACACCTGTAACATATGTAATATCAAATGATATCTTTAAAATTGTCATACTAGTAATTATATAAACCTTTTATGGAAGCATATTATGTTTGTTTGACCTTATTCTGTATCCAAAATATTTAAGATTTATTTCCAAGGATATCATTTGCATTCCATTCTATTTAAGGATAAAGTTGTATGTTTAGAATCTCTCTTCTTTTAAATTAGTAATGTTCTCTTTTTTGATTTGATATGACTAATATATGCAACACTGAGTCTAAAATAATTTATGAATATTTTATTCATTTTAGTAAAGATTACATGTTTATGTGAATCAACAACTTACCAACATAAAGAGTAAATACTATATTTAAAGTGAAGAAGATTTAAGGGCTTGTGCTGGTCGGTTGCTTGCCTCCTTTCATAACTGTTCCTGCATACTGTGTGCTGTGTGTCACAAAGGACTGACCTCTACACACTGTACTGTGTATCTTCCAGGAAGCCTTAGCAGATGAAACTGCAAGAACTCTGAAGAGCAGAAAGGAAAATCCAGGTTGATTTTTTTTTTCCATTCTCTTTCTAATAGTTGTTCTAGCAGCATCCTCATGTTTTCTAAATCTCTAGTTCTTTTGGGAGACTTTGCTCAAAACATCTTCCAATTAAGAGCTTTGTTCATGCCCTTTCGCTCTTTATTAGTAAGATTGGAATCAAATTTTCTTAACTCACACTACAGTGTTTGCCCATTTAGTTGTTCTAAACTTCTTACCAATTAGTGCTCTATACCAAATTCTCCCTATTGAGATATCTGGATAAAGTTATTCTTTTCTGGAATTTTCCTATTACAAGAATATTCATGAATATTTGAAATACATTTTAACTGAAGTTTAGTGAACACATACTGTGCACACTTCACTATCTTGCATTAGGGCTGATAAAAACTCACACACACAAAAAAAAAATCCTGAACACCTTAATAATGAAAGCTGAAATTCTGAAATATCAAGATACCAAAGTCTGAAATCACCATCCTGAAAGATTATATTTACAAAAGTTGAAATCCTGAAAGACAAATGTGCAATTCTCTTTGAAAAGAAAAATCTATATATAGCAAGTAGAAAGCTAGATTCTGGTGAAGGATTGGTGTGTATTTTGTGGTATGCAGGTTAATTATATTATCTTAGTTGGGAAGAAGAGCTGGCAACCCGACAAGACATCACCTTTGGTGCTTCTCTGTGGCCTTGCCCGCAACATATTGTCAGGTGAACCTGGTGAACTGGGCGGGAAGGAAAGCCTTCAATGTCAGCACGCACCATCCTGTGGGCCGCGGTCAGAGAGCAAGTTCGAAAGGCAAATTGGCCTCTCTAAGAACAGTTTATTTTTAGTTTTTGTTTTCATTTATTTTTCTTAGTTTTTTGTTTTGGTACCAGGGATCAAACACAAGGCAGGCAGCGTCACCACTGAGCTAAGTCCCTGACCTCGTTTTTCTTAATTTTAAAGATTTCCCCCAACAAATTTTTCATTTGTCATTTTTCTACACTTCCCTACACCATTTATTTCACCTTTACATCATTTCTATAACTGAAAGTGTAAGTTTTATTAAGATTTTTAGAGCATTCTAATTCATTTCTGCAAATTTCCCTACAAAAAGCCCATTACTCTACTGGTGACTTTATATATAAGCACTGAATGTATGGAAAGATGTTGAAATTTTCTCTCTAAATGAATAGAGGTTCTTTTCATGCATCTGCATTTGCGAATGATAAACATTTCTCAAGGTATTGGCTCTTTGGATGGCAGCACATCCAGTATTGATCCATTTTTAAAGATTTTAATATTATGAGATTTTAATATTTGGGAATATGACATGCTGATATAATCCAGTCGCTATTATTTTCTTTTTTCCTGCTAATTGAACACAATAAGCTTTCTCCTGACACATTGTCTTTTCTTTCTTTTTTTTTTTTGCTTTTTTTTTGTACCAGGGATTGAACTCCGGTCCTTGACATTGTCTTTTATATTACACTTTACCACCTATAACAATATTCCTTCTTCTGGGCTGTGTCCTTAACTTTATTCACATGGTTGTTTTCTCTGTTTTATTTATTTATGAGTCTCCAAATGGTATTTTAGGTGTTTTATGTCACCATTTTATTTAATGCATGTTGTTAATTTGTAATTGTTTTTCATAATATGCTCTTTATCTTCATAAATTTATAAACTATGCACTATGTATTAAATGAATTATGAAGCAAACTATGGAAAAAACAATTATTTACTTTGAAAGAAAATAATATTACAGAAGCTAAGGCTTGCTATTGAAAAATTAAAAGCTAATGACAGGCAGCTACCAGTTGTTTGATAAGGAAAACAGCATTGAAGGCTGCAGAACTCCATCTGCAAGAAAAGTGAAAAGATGGCATGGAGTAAGTAAATTGTACACAGTTCAAAAAGAGATGAAGTCAAGGTTTAAGAGAGAGAAGAGAATAAAAGGACCAATTTCCCATAGGGAATGTAGACATTTATACTACATGTCTAAACTAATAAACTAAAATACTAATAAAAAGACAGATGACTCATTTGCTAGAAGAGTACTTTGAAAAACTCATTAGGAGTGTGTTGCTAATAACCACAGTGAAAACACAACAAATCCACTGCAAATAGGAGAGTGAGGATTATAAAGATAACAAAGGGAAAGACAGAAATTAAAGGCAGAGGGATTGGTAGAGGCCATGCTTAGCATACATGAGCCCTGGGTTCAAAAACTCCCATCACTGTCATTAGAGAAATGAAGGGGGAGCAGAGGAGCAAGAAGAAGTAGAAGACAGAAAAAGAGTTATTTATAATTGGGCAATTGGACATATTGTATTTGAGCTGTCATCATGACATTTAGAAATTAGCAAATTAGAACACAAGAGGCCACCAACTAGAATAAAGATTGGAGTAGAGAAAATGAAACAAGCAAGAGAGACATTATTCATATTTTTTTAATAGAGCACTTGTGAAAATTCAAATGGAACTCAAATTTCATGAAATAAATGGCAGCACGGTTTTAATAGCTGGATAAGGGAAATATTTTAGGCCATCTGTGCTTACTGTTTTTACCTAGCATAACACTAAGCCTTATCATATATTCTTGGCAGAAGTTAATTTTACAAATTGGAGCAAGATTCCTAGGGAAGTTCAGCTTTTCTCTGACAGAGATTGGGAGACTAAGGTTTCCTTTTATTTGAAATGGATGGCTCCAAAGTCTTTTAAAAAGACATGACTGAATTTGAAAGCTCACAAGAGAGGGATTTTTAAAACATTTACATCTTGAAAGTTCAAAAAGAATGATTTTTAAAGTAAATGTTCAAAGGGAAGGGACAACAAGGCATAAAGGGCCTAAAGTAAGCAATAAGCTTGTTTAAAGTTTAATCTAAGGGGAAAGTTAAGATTCTCTCCTTCAAGATAAAGCTAAAAGTTGAAGTCAGAGTAAATTAAAAGTAATATGTATTAAACAAGCAGAGAAAGAATCAAGAAGACACACTATTTAGGTGGAAGAAAAATCAAAAAATAAATGAACAAAAGGCAAATAGGGGGCCGGGGATTTAGCTCAGTGGCATAGCATCTGCCTCTCAAGTGCAAGGTCATAAGTTTGATCCCTGGTATAAACACACACACACACACACACACACACACACACACACACACACCAAAACAAAAAGGAAAATAGAGGTTGAGCAAATAAAATGCAAGGGCATAGTAAGACTATACTAGAAAGATTTGAAGAAATGAAGCCAGAATAATAATTGGGAAATTGGCTATCTACAAAGTGGAAATACATTTTTGTTAAATCAAAGAGGGAGATGTAAGCAGTAAATGTCGTGTTGATTACATTTTCTTCAAAAATGGCAAGTTTGGCAGAGAATAACAGGTGTTAGTGCAAAGAGGAAGCATTTAATTTAGTATGACAGAATTTGAACAGATTTGCTGTCCTGAGAGAATAAAATTCAATAGAGAAGCACACAGAATAAGCAAAAAGACAAGGCAGAGCTTTAGCTTTTTTATGGCTAAGGCTATAGTCTGTAATGCTGTATAAATAGTTACATAAATTTGCTTATGTGAAACACAGGTCAACTTCTCTTTCACAAAGTAGAACAAAATATATGGAATTAGTAACTAATCAGGCATTTTCAAAATGTGATTTCCATTTAAAGGACAAATGTCCATTACAACTGTTGTCGTCTCACTCACTGGTGAATTGTAAGTTTTATGCACACATATCAAAGGGTAAATAGGTGAGTTTTAACACATTATGAGCCATTACTGTTTTGTGCAGTTATAACTTTTTATTAAATATTTCCCTTTGATTTTCTTCTAGAATTATCCCAATTCAATACAATGTCACATGAAAATCCACTTTTACAACATTGAGAGGAAGTTGAAAGGCAGCTATCAGGTTTTATTTTTTTTATTTTTATTTTTTTTTACTGTGAAAGCTTTATATGCATAATCTATGTAAGACACTTCTGAGACTCAGTGTCCACTGAGAAGACAGGGTCTTTTCTCTCAGGCCTGGCACTGAAGTGTAAATAAAGTCACAATCCAGGTTTATGAGCTAATGAGTAAATAGCACACAATATCACACAATAAATAGCACACAATATCAGCTACCAGTGATGACTTGGATCATGTAAAACAAAGAAGTTAGCAATATGTGACAGAGATATGACAGATTGAGAAGTACAGGATAAAGGCCTTGATTTGGATGAGGAAGAAAACAGTAATGTAAATAAATATTTGACTAGTTAAAACTCTACAAAATGATCATATACACTTGAATAATCCTACATTAGAACTAGGTCATAAAATGTTTTTAGGTTCTTGCCAGGAGTGAAACCTATTGGATGGAGGCCAACACTGTGATTCAGTACTGGTAATTGTGTGGAACAGGATGATTTGCTACAGGGTGTTTCAAAATGCACTAATAATGAAATTAAAAAAAATTCTACATAGACCAATAGCAATACTCAAAAATACATTTATCATGAGACTTTACTGTCTGAACTAAAAGCCTCTGTAGCAGGACTTTATCATTCTAATCATCAGAATCTAAAGAATTAATGGAGAAGTGACAGATGTGGGATTGATATTTTTGGAACAATAATGACATTCAAGAGATTTGATTTCCTTCAAAAGTGCCTTCATTTTAGGGCTGGGGATTTAGCTCAGTGGTGCTGCCATCTGCCTTGCAAGCCCAAGGTCCCCAGTTTGATCCCCAGTACAAAAAAAAAAAGTTGCCTACATTTTGTCAACAAAAAGACTCACCAAGAAAAAAGATTGCCTGCTACTCTCTCATTTGTCAAAAACCTTGTTGCATGGGCCAGGGATTTAGCTCAGCAGTTCAGTGGCCTGCCTCACAAGTGCAAGGACTCGGGGTCGATCCCCAGTACCACACACAAAAAATAAAACAAAACAAAACAAAAATTTGTTACAAACTCAAGTAATTTAGGCACTGCCTGAATACATGACAGTCGACTAATAATTTGCATCAGTTTTTAATTGTTGGAACTTTTAATAATATATGTCAATTAAACCTTCAAATTATGGTATAAAAATATATGCCTGGATAGATGTGAAGGCATTTTACACCTTGAATTTAGAAATTTGTCCTCAAACTCAGCCTCCAGGTCTTTACTTGTACAATAATAAACTGTGTGACTTTGTGAACAGACTTGTTGTGACTATTTCAAAAAATAACCCACATGTCACATTTCACAATTAGTTCACTAGTTACCCACTGATGTTACATTTGCTAAAAGAACACCAGTTGACCAGCACAGGAATTATTTGTAAGAACAAATCTGAGATTCCTGAGAAAATATTGCAAGTTCACAATAGAGAAATGTATAGTACAATCTTTGGATTTCAGAAAGACATAACATTGGCCTCTTATATGGTGCAGAAAAACAAAGTATTACTGATACTGTCAACACTACACCATAATAAGATCCATAGTGAGGCCAGGGGTGGTGGTTCATGCCTGCACTTGGGAGGCTAAGGCAAGACTTTTCTGAGAGTTCATGGTCAGCCTGTGCTACATAGCTAGTTCCAGGTTAACCTAGATTATATAGGGAGACCCCATCTCAAAGAAACATACAAAGATTCATACATTAGGCTTTCAAATTTGGGTGATTTAATTTTTTGGAGTCTTTATATATATGTATATATATATATATATATTTTTTTTTTTATTTAAATCATTAATCTTCTGTCTGAGGAGTAGATGGCAAAATTTTTCCCATTCTGTAGGTTGCTGGCACTTTCCTTTGCTGTGTAGAGCTTTGCACTTGATGTGATCCCACTTGTTGATTCTTTGTAATATTCTTTGTAATATTTCTTGTGCAACTAGGGCTTTGTTCAAGTGGTCTTTCAGTATTTTTTAAAAAATAATAATGAATGGATTCTAATAACAATTGTGATTACTTCATAATTTGTCATCTTGGCTAAACTGGACCATAGTGCCCAGAATTCTTTTTCTAATATTATTCCATTTAGACTGAAGCAAACGTGATATTATTTACTAAAGACTGAAGACATAAAAAAAAAAAATACCATTAGGTATTTTGTAACATTTAAATACCACCTCTTACTTATCCTGTCACATAACAATCTAGGAGATGCTGTTAAAGGATTTTGTAGAAATAATTCAATCCTCTAGCCAACCAAATTAAATTGATCAAAATTGAGATTATTGCCTGTGAATGTGACTTAATTTTCAAAAGTAGTTTAGAAATGCTTGAAACTTCCCTGAGCAGACACCCAACTAGTAACTGGATTTAACATTGATCTTCTTTTTTTTTTTTTTTTTTTTTTTTTTTTTGCCTTTTTTCATGATCATGAGATCCCAACCTGGTCTTTATCTTCACTTCTCAATTGCTTGCTTATAAATTCTGTCTTTGCCCTGAGGCACTCCTGGGGCCCAACATCTTTCCTGGTTCACTGCCTGCTTTCTGGACTTTAGGTTTGGTGATCCAGTGATGCACACATTGTTATCAGCCAATTCACTGCAGTAAATCATTTTGATAGATTTTAAATAAAATATTAAATATAAGGATGGATAGATATATGGATATATAAATTATCACTTCCTGGTTCTGTTTCTTTTTTTGAAGCCTGACTAAAATACCATTTAATTATCCTGCTTTTATAAAGATGGCAAATAAGGGAAAGAAAAATCATCAGAAGTAATTAAAAACGAGTAGATAAACCTTCTGTCACTGATACCTATGTGCAAGTATAGAAAATTTTTTCAGTATCTTTTCCCTACTTTCACACATATCAGTGGGTAAAGTTTACATATGCATATTAATAACCCAGCACCTGGTTGTATTGACACTTGTAAAGATTATAATAGTTATAAAAATAATAACTTTGATGGAAAAGGATGCAGCTCCTTGTCAGCAGTTACCAAGACGCACCATGAGTAGTAAAAGACATGTTCCTTACTGTCGCCAGCCACAACGTCAGAATCCTGCCAGTAGGTCCCAAACCCAAGGGAAGAACAATGGGAGAGCAGTTTCACGAACTTAGTTCCAGGCTTATGCTCTACCGCAGCAAGGCCCGGTTTATTTTTCAGGGTGGGGTATATATAGGCTAAAACCGAAACCAAAAGTACAAACAGGGTGTAGCAGACTGGAAAGGTCACAAGGTAAAGTACAAACAGGGTGTAGCAGACTGGAAAGGTCACAAGGTAAAGTACAAACAGGGTGTAGCAGACTGGAAAGGTCACAAGGTAAAGTACAAACAGGGTGTAGCAGACTGGAAAGGTCACAAAGTAAAGTACAAACAGGGTGTAGCAGACTGGAAAGGTCACAAGGTTCTACAAAACAAGTATTATGGGCTACATTTGCTAGGCAACAGGTCAGACCATCAGTTGAACCAGCCTGTTGTCATGGGCTACAGCCCGTCCGTGCCGGCGGGGGGGGGGTGACTCAAAGTTCAACCATGGCTATGCCCTTGTCAAGGCTCACCATAATGGCTCACCATACCTTACTCTCTTTATTTACTTTTGTGACTTGGTGAAGAAGATATGACAAATTAGATATTGTCGTGTTCCCTTTTGCCACATAGAGAATTAAATGTTAAAGTCAAGAGAGCCTCTGGGTAAAACAAGTGGGTGAAACAAATGACAATGTGATACATTAGAGAGAAAGTCACTTGCAAATTTAAGAGTCACAATAGAAATGACAGACTTGGGTCATTAATTTACTCCTGAAACTTAAGGGATAATGCAAACATGAAAATGATATTAAAGTGTGAACTAAACTAAACTCAAAGAATTGGATTTAAAGATGTGTCAAGCAACAAAAAACAAATGGATCTATACTTCCAAAATTCAACATTTAAGTTTTCTCATGTGATAGTGATTATTGTCATTGAGGGAGCAGGGGAAAAATAAAGATGTTAACATAACAATATATTAGGACCAAAAATCCAGAGCGGTGATGGAAAGGAGAAGGAGAGGGAGGGAATTGGTTGCAAAAGAAAAAGTACAGAAGTGAAATCAATAAGTCATATAAAATTTGGTTGGAAGAAAGAATATACAATGCAAATAACAAGAGAAAGAATTCAGTGTTAATCTTATTTTTGAATGTTCATATGAAAGGTATAAATTAATTATAGCAACTTTGGAAGTTGACATTTATTTAAAAGGTGTATTCACACATGGCACAAATATATACATAAAAGAAAATTCATGCTATGACTTGTAGTAAAAGTGAAAGACTAGAAACAGCCTAAGTTATCCATCTACTCACCCATGTAGGACAGGATGAAAAAAATCACAATTTGCATGATATAATAGAAAACATTACACCATCGTTAAAATGTATGAGGCTGCATTTTATGTACTGATGTGTAATTAATTTCCAGTTATATTGCTAAATGAAGAATAAGAAATATGTGCAAGGTTATTATGTTTGTAAGAGGTGATATTTGTATAAGCAGAGAATATTTCTGGAGGTGTATTACAATAATGTAAGCAGTTATGGTGGAGGGAGACTGGGAATGTGGAACAGGATGAAAAGGAGACTTTATTACAGTGCATTTAGTATTGTTTTAGTTTTTCTTTGTGACTGTATATTTATATATTGTCTTTTAAATATTTAATTAAAAAGTAATACAAGTAACCATTTGAAGGTGGTATTCAGGAAAGGTTGCCATATGAGTATACGAATTGAAGATTTTATGTTAATTTCAGAGGGCAATGTTTTAACACTGATAAATTTTACCAAATGACTAATTATAAGCCTGTCTGTGGGTGAAGACTTGAAGAGTTTGGGATTCTTTTCTGGATCTTCTATACAGTCATAAGTAAACTCTTTCTAAAAGTAAACACCACAGGCCCATTTGTTCATTCTCTCTCTTGCATGTTCAGTGGTTTGTTTGACATAGAAGGTTTGCTCACCTGACACTTCAAATCTGTAAAGAGAAAAGCATGAGAAAGAAACAAGCACTAAGAAGCTTAGCTTCCCGGCCAGATCGCTGTGCCATTTAGTCACACTTGAGCCTTGCAGAGAAAAAGCACAGCGTTGGCTTCCTTTCTGACTCTCGTTATCACCCTCCAAACAGCACTGAACTGCAAGAAGCAGGCTTCTCAGTCCTTGTCACCCATGTGGAAGCTGAAAGCGGGAGCTTTCATTTTTTACTCCCCAGAAGCGTCCCACAGTCTTTTTCCCTCGGCAAGCCGATCTCTCTTTCTTCTCTGTGTGTCCTTTTCATTTCGTACTCAGCTACTTTATATCAAAAATAGAAAAGAAATCAGTGATCAATGGGAGACTCTGAACTTGATGTTTGTTTATTAGTTATTTTCCTAAATTGTATTTCTGTAGGCGTATTTGCTGTCTGAACTGATCTCAATCCCCTGTGATTGAAGAATCTTTATTAAACTGTGGGGCAGTGAATGAGCATAAATCCTCACAGTCAATCTACCTCTCAGTCCAAAGAAATTTACTCAGGAGGCCTTTGCAGACTAAATATTCTACAGCTTATTTAGAAGTCATATATTGGACAAAATTTTGCTTTGGCTTTTTAAAGTAACATTCAACCTCAAGCTATAATCTCACCAAGAACTGCAAAAAAAGGTTTTTTTCAAGTTTATTAAAGATGATTAAGAATGAAATTAGAATTCCTTTCTTAAGACTACAAAGTTCACTCATTGAAATTTCAGTTTCACCTGGCTAGATCTGCTTAAGGTATTACAAACAAATGTTATCTCCATGCCTGATATGTTTTCTGGAATGTGTTGAAATTATTATCACTTTATGTATTTATTTATGTTGTACATGTTTGTTGTACATAATATTTACATTACTTGCATAGAGATGCTACACATACATTAACACATATTCACTTCTTTTTTCAACCCCTTTCACTCCTCTCCCTTCTTGCTCCCTTCATCTCTTGATTCCATTACCATTTGAGAAAGATCTATCTCCCTACTTCCTTTCAACTATTTTTTATTTCAGTCTTTATTTATGGCATTGCATATAGATACATTTTCTCTATCCATTCATCAGTGCATGGACACATAGACTGATTCCAAGTTTTAACTATTATAAATTGTGCTGCTATAAATGTAGATATGTGTGTATCACTTTATATCATGACTTTGACTCTTTTGGGAAAATACTCAGAAGGGGAATAGCTGAGTCAAGTTAAATTTCTAGTTTTAGTTTTTTGAAGAATCTCTATACTGATTTTCAAAGTTTTAAATTAGTGTCATCTGGGCTAGGGATTTAGCTCAGTGGTTCCACCTGCCTTGCAAGCACAAGGTCCTGAGTTCAATCCCTTGTATCAAAAAACAAAACAAAACAAAACAACCAAACAAAAGTAACAAATTTAGTGTCATTTCTTAAGCATCAAATCAGAAAAATCATTTAAAACCCATGAGTTCTGAAATAAATTTCTTGTGAATACATTTTAGTTTACGATGCACACCAAATATCTAAGAGTATCCCCTATTCCATAACAAAGATCACTCAGGATCATTTCCAGATCAAAGACAAAAGGTGTAGGCAGTCCCAGAGTCATGTGTCTACCTTCAACATCTAGGTCATCATTTGAGTTATAGCCAGATAACTGGAACTGATAAATTCTGGTGAATACCAGATATATTCAAAATGTCTGCCAAACAGACTGTTTATATGAAACTTCTTTGCTCAGAGAGAAGAAGATATGCAAACAGAAACACACACATCCTACTTGGTCCAAGTGGATAACACTTCACACAAATACATATAATGGCTTCATTCAAATGGATAAAATCAAACTTTTCATCCTTGCAGAAAACATGTTTTAGGTAGACATTTTTCATGTTGATCATATGTTAATGTTTTACATAACAACCACCAAACTGTTCCAAGACTCTTAACATAAAAATATTCTTGCGAGTTTTAGGAAACATGTTGTCTCAAATATCACTTGCATGACTATGGCCCAGAACATTGTTGATTAATGCAATTAATTCTATAGTTAATAAAATAATGAGAGATTAATCCAGCTAATTTACTTGTATATTTAAAGTACTGATTTGATTTTTATTATGCATGCTCAGCAAACTTTTTGTTCCATTAATAAGATTTGTATTATTTTTTCTGTTTATATTATTTAATAAATATTTTCCTCTCAAAGTTCCAAAAAGGCATAACTCATACTTATTTTTCTTTATGTACATATTTAGTGCTTAGCAGTTATTTGTCAATAATATATAGTATATTTGTATTTATTAATAATTCATAAATAGATAATGGAAAAAGAGAATTTGAGTGGCCTGGAATTTACAAATTCAGATCTGCTAGAAAATTTAGAGTTTGAACTAGGCATGATTAACTAGCAAACATTGGGCTTAGCCTCCTATTAAAAACAACTACAACTGCTGGATAAAAAATAGTTAACAATTACTTGCAGGCATAGGGCAACACACAACACAGGGGAGAATTTATTCTCTTTTGCTGTGTCCTTACAACAAATTTCAAAACTATAATGTAGAGAAATAAAGCCCAGATATCAGCAAGAAAAATCTGGGGTGTGTATGGGCCACAGAAATCACTAAGATTTAGGGTCTGATTGATGACACTAGGAAAGATCTCCTTATCTCAAGCATTCTTGAAATAAGAACAAATACAGTAAAGAACCACCCTAAGCAAATGTATGACATCAAGTTTGTGACAGAATCAGAGTGAAATACCTCTCACTGTACATGTGAAAGAACAAACATTAGCATTTTTCAGCAATGACACAGTCATTGAGATCACCATTATCTAGCTATCTCTGATGGGGAAAATATGATATAAAAATACTAGCACTGAATAAAAGCAGTAAAGTAGCTAATAAGAGCAAGAGATGATCTAGTTTTGGAGTAAGCAGTGATGTGTGATGTGTTTTTCCATTTTCCATCACAGTGACAAAATACCAAAGTAATCAGCTTATGAGGAGGAAAGTCTGATTTGAGTTAATGGCTTCAGAGATTTCAGATCACTGGTCCCATGATGGGGCACAGCAGAATTCTACAGAGGAGGAGCTGCTGATTTCATGGCAACCAGGAAGCAAAGAGAGAGATAGGAACAGGCTTGGCTCCTAACATCCCCTTCAAGGCCACACCCCAGTGACTTAATTTCCTTCTACTAGGCCAAGCTTTCTAAAGACTTCAATAATCTCCGCAAAATTCCAAGGACTGGGGAGCATTACAATACTGGAGACATTACATTCTTATCCCAGAGACCTCAGTATTTCTTCCACTATAGCACTGTTTTTGTTTGTTTTTTTCTTTTTATAATGGGAATTATACCCAAAATTCACACTGAGTTGCATCTCCTTCCCTTTTAAAATACCTTCTTCTTTCAATTTTGAGACAGGGTCTCTTAAAGTCACTAAATTATCCAGGCTAGCCTGGACTTGGAATTGTCCTGCCTCAGCCTCTTAAAGTGCTTGAATCCACTACCACCTTGGCTTTGAGGGAACTTTTCACTGAAGAAATATATTTCATATTTAGTAGCAATTTCCAAAATGTTATATTAGAACCTAGATTTGATAAATTTTCTCCTTTCTTTTATCCTGTACAAATACTGCCACATTTCAGAATTATGCATGTTCAAGTATTGGGTACATACACAGAAACATTGATAAGACTTCTTTTTTCTGACCCTAAAGGACTGACCAAAAATTATGTCAGGAAATACAAGTCAATGATCATAAAGAGTCATGTACTCTAATTAATGACATACATTCACTATATAAAGCCCACACTATTTAGCAAGAGCAGCTACCATTTAATAATACACTCAAGTATTCCCTGCTATTGCTGTTTTTAAGTGTTTGTATGTGTTTAATCTCCACCTCTCAAGTCTTAATCTACATTGCAAATTCTGTCATGACAAATACCATGACTCAGAACTTCCTTTTTAATTCCCCACAGAATCTCTAAGCATAGAACATTGCACACAGCAGAGATTCTAAATGTAGTTAGTGCGTTTCTCGTTTTATATTTTTCCGATGACGCTGATATGCAACCGTGTGTATAAAGAGTAAATCCGTGTATTCAGAAAAAACAGAGAGGGAGAAAGCAACCAAAGAAAGAGGAACCACAACACACCAAAAAGTTCACCACAAAACTCGTAATTAAAAGTATTCATTATTCCGTTTCTGGCATTATTCATATGTCCAGGATACAGGGCTCCATCTAGTGGTTGCATTTAAACCTCTAGATTCCACATCTTTCCAAGCTCCAATTGCAAATAAAAGAACAAGGTTAGTTTTTCAGAATATACACTTAACAGTTGTGGACTAGAGTCAGAGTTTGGTTGTAAATCTGTCAGTGAATTACTGCTTGTTTGTCAATGTTTAAAAATTAATTGGGAAGTAGGAAGAAACATGAAAATTTTAATCTATTAGCATTTTCTGCAAAATTATATAAATCTTTAAATTTGTGTCATATACAGAGTTGCAGTCTCAGGAAGACATTTAATCTGAAATTTTTTTGTAAAAAATAAAGGGTTTATTCTCCAAAAATCTAGGTGTATCTTAGTGTACACATATATATATTTACACTATATCCACTGTATATCTATTAAGCAAATATTTTCACTGTTAGAGGAAAAAATAATAACTTAAGACTTCTTGAAGTATCCAACAGCATGTGTTTAACATGTTTGTTTAACAATTTCCCAGATGTATACAAAGTAAAATTGCAGACCTCTCAAGGTGTTATATTTCCCTTTTCACCTTTTGAAAACAATCTCTAATAAATAATTAAATTTGTTTACATCTTTGCATAAAGTGAAACAGAACCGAATTGTTTTATAGCTCTAGTGTGAAGGGTGTCATACTATTTTCAGAAGAATTTGTATGTTTCATCTCCATAACAAGTTTTATTTTAACAGTATACTTCACCCCGTCATCCCAAGACCTCCCCCGTCTCCTTCCTGCTCTCCCTCTCCCTCTCTCTCTCCCCCTCTCACTTTCCTGTTTCCTAATACCTACAAACTCATGCCAGAAATACGCAAAAGAAATAATGCAAGAATCATTTACAGAGCTCATTTATGAAGAAGTTGACAGCATAATAGGTAGGTTGGTGGACCACAATGTGTCTCACACTGTTCTCAGAGCCTGCAGTGTCCATTCCAAGTTCCGAGGCCAATATCACTCGTACACGCATCATGTCTTAGCTCAAGTACCTCTCTGCACAGAGCTTTGCTCGACTCTTAGGCTGCCATGCCTGTCCCTCAATGGTTTCAAGTTTGGCTGAAAAATGGAATCACCTGAAAGTGCGGATTATAAATGCTTAGATGCCTTCATCCACCTCTAGAGATTTCCATTTTGTTGGTCTGGGATTAAGACTTTGGGTTTAGAGTTTTAAAAAATTTTGTAGATGAGTCTGTTGGGCAGCTTTGTTTTATCCCTTGCACTGAGTATGGAAATAATATGACTTCTGCTTGAGTGGTATTCTTCATGGAAATACTATCCTAGCTACTACTTTTCCCAACAGCATAGGGATGGTAGAATGTTGGGCGCTGAGTACATATTTATGAAATCATAGTAGGATAAGGACAAGGTTTGGTGAATAGTGGCTGAGTGGTGTCTGGGATAGGTAGTTATTAGGTAGATGATGAGAATGCATACTGCCTGATATCCTCAAAGAGAATCAGATGAGCTGAGGTGGTTTCCAGAATTGTGTTTAGATCAAAAAAGAAGCAAAAATTCTAAGGTGATTTTCCATACTAGTAAGATATCAAGATCAAAGTAGCAGAAAGTGAAATGCCATGAAGTAGAGCATCAATCAACAACAATCCCTAGTAAAGATAGGTTGAAACAGAGGTGCTGGGCACGTAATTACCTGTGTACCTTTGCACTCGAGTTTCTTTCAAGTGACACTAAAGTGACAGTGAAGAAATAAAATCACCCAGGGATGTGACACCAATAGGTAATTTATTTCCCTATCCTAGCCATCTGGACACACATTTAAAGAGAAACACTTGCAGCATGAGCATATGTATTATAGAGAACACAGGAAGGATATCTGACATCATGCCATATAGTGGAAATGCCTCATCAATTGATATTACACAGAACATTACTGACCAATGTGATTGTTGAAAGTCATTATACTCTGTGGTAAAGGGCTTCCAAGTTGGGTTTCAGATTTTTATAAATGTAACGAAACATAAACCACTTTTAATAACTGTTGGGGTCCAGGCTTCTTTATGTTTTGAATTACTCAGTTCTTAAAAAATAAGCACAGAAAGATTTGCCTTTTTAATCCATTTTAGCAGAAGCCCACCCTCATATCAAACTTCTATATGAAAAACAAGAAGCACAGATATTAAAGATGAATACATAGTAATTTAGAGTAACATTTTAACCAGTGAGATGAGCAAGCTGATTTATTCAATGTGTGTCTTTTTGAGATCACTAACTGATGACATTTAAAAGAAAAACAATGCATCTTAAAAAATGAAAGATTTCTAGCAACATTGGTTTCAGTTTTCAAGGTCTCATGGTACTATCTGTAATTGAAAATTTACTTAAAACTATTAAAAACATTATTATATTTAAGAAATGAACTTGGAACAGTCATTCATCCTGAAGTGAGGTAATATGTAAATTCTATTGTGTTTTAAAGGAAGAATCTGAGGGTATTTTAAGATTTTTTTTTCAATTTGTAATTACTTGGACTTTAATTCAACTAAAAAAGATATTACACTCATATAGACAAAATTTCATTTTAGAAAGAATTAAATTTTTATCAGATTCATTATTAGCCAATCAGCCGTAGCAATCTGACATTTATTAATTTAATTAAAATTAGGAATTATAGCATACTCACTGCCTTCTAGATAATGCTAAGATTTTTTAAATTCAAGATGTAATAGTACTAAAAGTCAGGGTGGTTAAATTCTATTTTAGAAGACCTAATGGGGTAAGGCAGTTTTTTTCAAGGTCACGTACACTGACTGTACTACATTCTCTTGGGAAGGAATCATTATTGAGAAGTTACTGTGCATCAGTGTATTCATAGAAATGAAAGTACAATGGACAGACACAATCGTTATGTACTGCAAATGTGTATTAATAAAAATGAAATGTTTAAAAGATACAAAATGTATTTTGATAAGCTTCATTTGTTAATGGGAGTAAAAGACAACATACACTTTAAAATAATCCAACAGACACAAACAAATAATGACATGATTTACACAAAGAAATCAAGACATGTTCATTAAAATAGTGAAATACTGTTTCAGATAGCATCAAAATGTTAACACTTAGGAAAGGATTTAATAAAATGTGTAATATCTATACACTCAGATCTATGGGATCATTGTTTTTAATAGAAATCATAAACCCTGAATACTTGTAGATGAAGATATATACCATACTCATAAGAATATTTTACTCAGATGTCCACTGAATATATTTATACATTTAATAAAATCACAGTCAAAAATGCTCAAATTGTTTTGGTACAAATGAAGAAGCTGATTCAAAAATTTCTATGAATGTATATAAAAAGAAATTCTAGATACGTGACATGATATGTGATATCAAACTCTTAAGCTATGTAATAAAGAGATGATAAACACATAGAGCAATGGACAAAAAAGATAATACAAAAATAAACCTATACTTAGAGGTAATTATTTTTTACAATAGCACTGATAATCTAATAAATTAGACATTTTAAACATCAGTTCGGGTCTCCAAATGGACATAATATAAATACTTTTCATACAGCATGTACAAAAATTAACATTACATGGAACATATGATACTTTGGCAGGTTCTCTCAGAGCCATGCATACATATAATCACACAACTCAACAAAAAGATCATGTCCTGTAGCAGTGAGACTGAATGCAACAGTGGTGCCAAGAATGTAAAAGTGTCCTGACTTTGCTACTTTTTACGATAGCCTCAGGCAGAGATGATACTTCCACTTTTTCCTTTGCAATAAAAATATATTCTAGCTGAGCAATAGTATTCTATATGTTACTGATGATAAGTAAATATTTATATACAGAGAATACATGTTCCTTGACTCACATGTTCTGATGTTTACAGAAAATATTTTGCAAAGATAATTGTAAAAATGAATAATTAAATAATTGCCAAAATGAAATTATGGCTTAATTGCATATAAAATTGTAATGTTGGAGGCTGTTCATATTGGATTTAGACTTTGAATACTTTTAACATCTGTTTCATCAAATGAAAAAATTGTATTTGGTGAAATTCCAGCTTTAAATGAAATATAATGGAAAATATATACTAGAAGCCATATAAAAATTTGACTTAGATGTATTTAGGTAATTGGTCTTAAGCACTACAATAACTTTTAAATTGGTTTCTCTAAAATCCTGTTAGACCTGAGTGCAAATTTCAAACAATTGAACACATATTTTGAGGCAGGCAGCAAACCACTGAGCTCAATCCCCAGCCCCGAACACATATTTTGAAAGGGCACATTTTTCCTATATAGAAAGTATACAGCTTATTGTTTCAGAGTGTAATAATATGTTTATAACAGGAAAGTCAAAATCTGTGAAATATTAAGTAATTAAAATATCTTATAAAACATATTTTGCTGAATCCAATAGTGGTATTAGTATAGATTTCAATGTTCTGAAGATTTCAGAGAATTTCAATCTGTTGAATCCCAAATAGAGCTATATAAAATTTGATGTGATTACTCATATTTATGAAAGATTTAAAAATGTGTACATCTAAGGACAAAAGGAAGAGTAAGAAATAAAGATTAGTGAAATATATCACTAATTTAAACATTGACTAACTTAAACATTATCAATGAAGAATGCAGTTGAGAGTCAGATTTACTGGGAGATAGTTCTGAGTATTAGATAGCTGGATAACGCATGGTTGATCAACGACATCACCTTGCTAAAAAGATTTAATACTCCCACTTTGTCTTTCCCTGGCAGAATTCATATTTACTGCATAAATTTAAGCTCTGCATGATATATGTATCACAAACACCTAAAGTGTCCTATGCCAGTTAGAAGCTACACTTAGGAGATATTCAATGTAATACAAAACATCAGATCTGCATTGTCCTTTAGAACAAGGCATTTGGGTACATGCAAGCATGAGGAAAACATACTCTACCTCAACCTATGCACTAGGCATAATGGTAGGAAACCAGCTGCTCTCACAGACACTTTTACCACACGGAAGATCATCCACAGTGCTTCTTAGAAATTCACGATATACTCCCCACTTTGGATCGTGAGTGTCCTCAAAGGCTAAAGCTGTTAAATCCGGCGTCCCCAGGTAAGTGCTCCTGCGGAGTGTGTGGCATCAGGATCTGGGGCCTCATGAGAAGGCTCTCGGTCACTCCATAGGGAGCTGGAAGCCAGTCCCTTCCTCTTTCGCATTTCTACTTCCTGGTCATGAGGTGAGTAATTTTTTTTCTCACCAACATGTGCTGCTATACCCAAAGCAACAAGATAAACTGATCTTGGACTGAAAATTCTAAACCTGTTAGCCAAAATAAATAAGTTTTTCTTTTCTTTTGGTACCAGCTATTGAACTCAGGACCTTGGACTTGTGAGCCAGGCAGTAAAATCACTGATCTAAATTCCCGGACCAAGAAATAATTAATTTAATTTATAAGTTGGTTATCCCAGGTATATTTATAGAAACAGAAACATGATTTATACAAAATCCCACAGAAATGCAGAAGGGAAAGAAAATGTTATTATCCAAGGAGACACAATCCCCAGCAAGGTTGGCACAAGAGTCTCCCACAAGACATCAGAAACCCTAACATGCAAGAGTAAAGACAGCATGACCACAATTTATTGTTGTTGTTGCTGTTGTTGTTGTTGTTGTTACCTGGTATCGAACTTGGGCCCTTGCACTTGTGGGGCAGGAGGTGGAACCACTGAGCTAAATCACCAGCCATAAAAGTTTTTAATAAAACAACAATCAGTGGAATCAACTTAATCACCAGTGCTTACAAAGATGGAAAAATAAGTCATTATTCTGCTATTAAAATGTTAAATATATGTGCTTTTTGTCATGGGCACACTAGCCTATGATGAAGCTTTAGTCAAAGAAGTAGACTACAAATCAGCACGGGTACCAACTTACTTTTGTAATTTCATAAAAGATATACAATTCTATATGCTAAAACTGTATACCAGTAACTGCTGGATTTAAGGATTACAGGTGATTTCTTATCATATCTAGTACATAATATTTTTATAATGTTTTCTCTTTATTTATGAGAAAAATAAAACTGTTTAGTATATTCTTAAATAGTTGAGACAAAAACAAAGGAAGTCAAAAGCTTGTTACAAATATATTAACTTTTTCTCAGTGACTTTTATGTCTTACAGTCCAGAAACTTGCTTCAATTCCTCTTCTGGTTGTTACATGTCTCATGGTTCTAGAAAAGTGGGATTTGTGGGCTAGGGATTTAGCTCAGTGGCACCACACCTGCCTTGCAAGTGCAAGGTCTTGAGTTGGATCCCTGGTAGTGGAAAAATAAATAAATAAATAAAAGCGGGATTTGCATTTCTCTAAAGAAACTTCCATCTCCTTGCTCCCTTTTGAAACCTGCAGAAATATTCCCAGCAAATTAAGAATGCAAAAAAATAATTTTAAGATATTTCATATGAGGTAAAACTGCACTGTTGTGTCATAACAACCAAACACATTTATTCTGTGGTATACTTGTGTGGGTTATGAAATTCTAGTAGTTCACAATACTAAAAAAAAACTAAGGACTACTGGAAACCAAGTTATTGAAAGTCCCAAACATCATGCTCATGGGTATGGGAAATCTCTATAGGAAGTGATAAGTGAAACCGATCCCAGACAGTAGATTCTATATGCCACAAAAGTGTTCATCCTTACCAAGACTATTTTTAGAAACATAAAATACTAGTGGAAATATTTAAATTGATTATCTTAGTTATATTATTTATACTGTTGAAAAGTGTAAACTAACAAACTAATCACTACAGATGAATTTAAGAAATTATAGTTGATTAACTTAGGGGAAATGTTGCTGTTATGAAAACAAATTTTAAGTTAAATAAACATAATTTCAAAGTGAAGAGATTGTTATTCCCTTTAATGAAATGAAGAATAACAACAAGAAAATCATCTTGGACGAGTAATTAATATATTGGAACATATTTATAAAACTTCAGAAACTAGTTTAAACTAATACTATAATTATTCCTATTCCTAAGTTACATGCATTAGTATGGATGTTAAATATTGTATGTATGAAAAAGCATAATGTTAATGGCATTATCTCTGATCTGTAGGATAATTGTTAAGCATTAATTTAACTTCTTAATTCATATATATTCTCTAACTCCTGTATAATAAAATATTATACAACACTCTATTGAAGTTATCTTTTGAATTAAAAAGAGTTTCTAAACTGGATGAAATACAAATTCTGGGAAAGTACAGGTAATAACAATATAAAATGGAAAAAGATGTTGTTGGAATGTCAAAGACCTGGGGAATTGGTGATGACACTATGTGAGATAGTGACTGGAAGTGAGGACATGTGGGAGAAAATAATCAATCTGGTTGGTATACTGATTTCAACTTGGAAAATTTACATGGGCATGTGAGCAACACACAAAACATACTGCTTCAGAGCCCAAGACAGCACAGGGTTTGGGGACAGCTGCTCAGTGATATGTGAATTGACAGAGACAGCTCTGCAAAGCTTTACGTAGTAAATTTACTCTTACTCTCTTCCAGAAGCTGTATTACTCTGAGGTCTTAAGGTGAAATTTGATCACCTTAAATGAAATTCTTGGAAAGTTGATAAAGAAGTCCAAGGGCCTATTTAAATTAGCAAAATGATGTTTGAAAATCCCTGCTGCTCTTAGTAATATAGATATAGTGCCTCTCTAAATAATACAGGAAAACTCATGGTTAAGAGCAATGCCTCCTAACGCTGAAAGTTTTATAGAGAAAAGTATGAGTAAACCAACTCACCAAGCCAGAACAAAGTAAAAGTCTAATGCATTATATTTAATTTACAGCTTATTTTTCAATTAAATTCTATAATGTGTTGCTAACACTTTGCAATTAAATATTATTAAAGTCTCAGGAACAACCTAACTAAAGTATATTAATTATTGTATACTTTAAAGTTTATACTTCAGAATACCATGGTTTATTTCCTTATTGCTGATATATCTATCAGCAAAAATATTCAACTTCAAAGTAAAATAATCAATAATAATCCCATTTAATAGATCTAAAGATACAAGAAAAAGGGGTGTTGTAGTTTGAAAAATTCAATTTTATTAATTTACATATTATCATTAATTAAATAATACTTTCCATCATCTATTGAATAAATTATGCCTTAAAGTTATCAAAGTAAAAATTAATATCTTGACACTTCTTAATTGTGTTGGGTAGCCAGTAACTATTATGTATGCTTACTTGAGAAGGAAGTATTTTGTGAACCTAAAAGATACTGTTCTCATTTCTGTCCTCTAGAATTCTAAAAATTCTTCCTTTCCTTTATCCAGTGCACAAACCTCAACATCATTTTTTATAGCTAAGAAACATCATCTCCCCTTTTGTTTTTTCCCCTCAACTCAGTTTTTTTTCTTTGTTCCTATGTTCTCTGTATGTTTTTAATTGTAAAACTTGAATTGTCTCAGGATCTATTCTTGGCTACTCAATCTTCACTAACAAACTGGGTGATCACATACAACCTCTTTGTTTTAAATGTAATTTGGTGATCATGAAATTATATTTCCATCACATCCTCTACAAAGAAAAGATACTCATAAAAGTATTAGCCTTCCATCTCCACTAACTGTTGAAAAGTCTCCTCAAAGAAGTGTTTTTATCATTCTTCCTCATCCTCCAATTGCTCTTACTGTTACTGCAGCTCCTTTCCGCAAGATGTTCAGAGCAAAGCAATTGAAGTCATTTTCTTCCCTTTCCGCACTATATGCCTAACAGCAGCAAATTTTTTAAAAATGTTGTATAAATGATCCAGTCCCAAGCACTGCCCATCTTTCTCCACTTAACTACGCTTGTGTCAGCCAGCATTACCTTTGGCATGGATTATCTCAGTAATTTTATGACCACTGTCCTTACTCTACTTCTTGCACTTCTGTGGGCTGTTTTCCATTCCGTTACCATGAGCATCCTTTAAAATATATATTCAATTTAAAATTTGAATCTTTGCCCCAAATTTTCCTGTGGCTTTGCATCTCCTTCAGAACAAAGACCATTTTCACCATGGATCATCAGCTGCTGTGGAGTCTGGTTTGCTGAAACCTCACTAATTTTCTTATGTCCCACAAATTCTTATTTGCCACACTCTAGTGACACCGGCCTCCTTGCTGTTCTTCAGCTGTGCTCATAACCTCTCACATGTGGTTTTCTTTTGTTCTTCCTGGAGAATGCTTTCCTAGAAGCTGTCTGACTCCACCTCTTATTTTTTTCAAGTCCACTACAAGTTGTCAGTGTCATCATGGAGTAGCCTAACTTCTACTCAATGCTTTCATCATTGTTGTTAATGACATATGCTCTGATGTGATAGATAATCAGATGATTGTTAAAACCTACATCTTCTTTATCAAAATGTAATCTCCACAGTGCAGTGTATTTGTATTGGTTTGTAATTGAATACTACTTCTAGAATTGGAGCATATGTTTAATAAATATTTTCTGAGTGGATGAATAGCTGAAAGATCATTTTTAATATTAAACATACCTATGCTCTCATAGAGTCTTGCACAATGTATTTTTGAAAAAAAGGGGCTATGGAATTAAAATATTAAAGAGAAAAATAAAAATAATGAGCAGAATGTTGCAAAACCAAGGAGAAAAATATTTTATGACATCATCAAATGTATCAGCCTTTCAGACATAAATACTAAAGATATACTTCCAAAATATATCTTTATCATTTTATTTTTCAATGTATAATATTCAGAATATTTAAAAGATAGTGTTTCTAAAATATATGCTTTTCACTTTTTCATATGTAGCATTTTCTCAAATATGAGTTTTCATTTCTGATTTCCACTATTTTAGTAAATAAGAGAAGCATGCATAGAAATAGTGAAATAATTACTGAACATTTCTCAAAACATTCCAAGGCAAAGATTCTTGTGCTTCTGGAACAGAACTCTTGCTCAAATGCAACATCTTCATGTAATAGCTTTTAACATTCATTGACTGACATATGAGACACCAAATTTGATTTTTTTAAAGCTTTAATTGAGTTTATTGGTACATTTTAGGGATACAGTACAGTTACATTCATTGTTGGGATCTTGTACCTCTACATGACAAGTCGTGATTCTCGATGTTTTCCCCTTACCCCTGCCCTGCCTTCACCCCCTCCTCCCCTCTCCATCTACAAACACTTTATTTTCATTATCTCACATTTTTTTCTTTTTCCTTATTACCCTTGCACTACCCATCCCACCTGTCCTACACCTTTAGCTCCTTTCTTCCCATTTCTAAATGTCAGTAATCATATTAGGATCTTCTGTATTATTGCAGATTATTCACACCAGGGAAACTATTCAGTATTTACACATGTGTGACTTATTTATTTCACTTAGGAGTATATCTTCAATATGTATCCATTTTCCTATGAATGAATCTATTTTCTCATTCTTTATGGCTGAGTAATATTCCATTTTACAGAAAAAACACAACTTCTTTATCCAGTTTCCCATGGATGGGCAAATGAGCTGTTTCCAAGATTTAGCTATTACAAACTGTGCCACTATAAACATGGGTGTGCATACTTCTCTGTGATATGATTCTTTTAGTTCTTTTGGAAAGATACCCAGCAGAGGGATGGCTGGGTCAAATGAAACCTCCAGTCCAAGCTCTTTGAGGTATCTCCATATTGATTTCCATAGTGGTTGCACCACTCTGCACTCCCACCAACAATGGACAAGGGTTCCTTTCTCCTCACAACACTGCCAACATTTGTTATTGTGTGATTTCTTGATAGAAGCCATTGTTTGTGGGGTGAGGTGGAATCTCAGTGTTGTTTTCATCTGCATCTCTGGAATGACCAGTGATGTGGAACATTTTTTCATATATTTACTTGCTGCTTTTACTTCTTTGTCTGAGAAATGTCTGTTCATTTCGGATGCCCATTTTTTAATTGGGTCTTTATATTTGGGGGTCTGATTGTTTTGAGTTCTTTATGTTTCCTGGATAATAGTCCTTTGTCTGAGGAACAGCTGGTAAAAATTTTTTCCCACATTGTAGATTGTCTCTTAGTTCTGCTGATGGTTTCTTTTGAGGTACAGAAGCTTTTTAGTAAGATGAGATCCCAGTTGTTGATTCTATCTGCTAGTTCCTGTGCTACTGAGGATTTGTTCATAAAGTCTTTTCCTATACCAATATCTTCCAGAGTTCTGCCTAACTTACCTTCCAGCAAGTTTAATGTTTCTGTTTTAATATTTAGCTCTTTAATCCATTTGGATTTCAATTTAGTGCATGGTGAAAGATAAGGGTCTAATTTTAATCTGTGGCAGGTTGACATCCAGTTTTTCCAACACCATTTATTAAAGAGGCTATCTTTCCTCCACTGAGGATGGTCAGCTCCTTTGTCAAAGATGAGGTAACTGAGTACATCTGGGTTTATTTTTGTGTCTTCCAGTCTATTCCACTGATCCTCAGGCCTATTTCTTTGCCAGTACCATGCTGTTTTTATCACAGTGGCTTTGTAGTATAGTTTCAAATTGGGAATTGTTATATCTGGTGCCATGCATCTGTTGCTTAAAAGGGCTTTTGCTATTCTAGGTCTCTTATGGTTCCAAATGAATTTTTGGATTCTTTTTCTAGTTCTGTGAAATATAGTGTTGGAATTTCAATTGGCAATGCATTGAATGTATATAGCAGTTTTGGTAGTATGGCCATTTTCACTATGTTGATTCTTCCTACCCAGGAGCAGGGGATATCTTTCCATTTTTTATATCCTCTTCGATTTCTTTTTTCAGAGTGCTGTAGTTTTCAGTGTAGAGATCTTTTGCTTCTTTTATTATATTGATTCCTAGATACTTCATTTTTTTGGATGCTATTGTAAAAGGAATTTTTCCCCTTATTTCTCTTTCCGTCTGTCTGTTATTTGTGTATACGAAGGCTATTGATTTTTGGGTATTCACCTTGTATCCAGATACTCTACTGAATCTGTCAATTAAGTCTAGAAGTTTTTTGGTGGAGTTTTTTGGATCTTCAATGTAGAGTATCATATCATCAGCAAATAATGACAGTTTAACCTCTTCCTTTCCTATCTTTATTGCTTTAATTTCTTTCTCTTGTCTAATTGCTGTGGCTAATGTTTCCAGAACTATATTGAAGAGAAGTGGCGATAGTGGGCATCCTTGTCTTGTTCCTGATTTTAACATGAAGGTTTTCAGTTTTTGGCCATTTAATATGATGTTGGCTGATGGTTTTTCATAGATAGCCTTTATTAAATTGAGGTACAGACCATCTATTCCAATTTTTTGCAGGGTTTTTATCATGAATGGATGTTGTATTTTCTCAAATGCTTTTTCTGCATCTATTGAGAGGATAATATGGTTTTTGTCCTTGACTTTGTTAATATAATGTATTACATTTATTGACTTTCATATGTTGAACACCCTTGCATCTCTGGAATAAATCTGACTTGGTCAGGATGGATGATCTTCTTAATAATCCTCTGTATTCTGTTTGCTACTATCTTATTAAGGATTTTTGCATCTATATTCATTAAGGAGATTGGTCTGTAGTTCTCCTTTTTAGATGTATCTTTCCCTGGTTTGGGAATCAAAGTGATAGTTGCTTCCAGGAATGAATTTGGAAGTATAGCTTCCCTTTAGATTTCATTGAAAAGTTTGAAGAGTAATGGCAAGTGTTCTTCTCTAAATGTCTTGTAAAATTCAGCAGTGAATCCATCAGGGCCTGGGCTTTTCTTTGTTGGTAAATTTTTAATTACATTTTCAATTTCACTCACGGTAATTGGGGTGTTTAAAGTGGTTTTATCTTCTTTGTTCTACTTTGATAATTCGTAAGTATCTAAAAATCTGTCCAGTTCTTCTGTGTTTTCCATTTTATTGAAGCACAGGTTCTCAAAGTAGGTATTCATGATCCTCTGGATTTCTTTTGGATCTGTTGTGACTTCGCCTTTTTCATTCCTGATTGCATGGATCTGAGCCTTTTCTTTCCTTTTTTTTTGATAAGATTAGCTAAGGGTTTGTCTATTTTATTTATTCTTTCAAAAACCCAGCTCTTTGTTTCATTTATTTTTTGTATCATTTTCTTAGTTTCAATTGCATTGATTTCTGCTCAGATCCGTATGATTTCCTCTCTTGTTAGAGCTTTGGGTTTTTCTTACTCTTGTTTTTCTAGGAGTCTAAGTTTCATCATTAAGTTGTTTATTTGAGCCCGCTCTGTTTTCCTAGTGTGGGCATTCAATGTTATGAATTTTGCCCATAGAACTACTTTCATTGTGTCCCATAGATTCCTGTAAGTTGTTTTAGCATTCTCATTTATTTGTTAAAACTGTCTAATTTCTTCTTTAATTTCCTCTCTAATCCATTGATTGTTTAGGAGAGTGTTGTTCAGTTTCCACGTGCTTGTGAAGTTTCTATAATTTCTTGTGCTATTGATCTCCAGTTTGATTGCACTGTGATCTGATAATATACAGGGGATGCCTTCAATTTTTTTGCATTTATTTAGACCTGTTCTATGAGCCAATATGTGGTCTACCTTGGAGAATGATCCATGTGCAGCCGAAAAGAATGTATATTCTGATTTTTGGGGGTGGAATACTCTATATACCTCACTCCAGGCTCTCCTTTACCTAAGGGTATGTGTTAAAGTCTGCTGTGATTCTAATGGGCTTTCCTTTGCATGTGATTTGTTTCTTTTCTCTTACTGCTTGTAGTATTTTGTTTTTCTGTTGGATTTCTGAGATCTTGATTATTATATGTCTAGATGTAGATTTTTTTTTTCGTGGCTAGTTGGGGTTCTATATGCCTCACTTATCTCTATGTCTAATTCTTCCCTTCTGTTTGGGAAGTTTTCTGTCATTAATTCTGTAAAGAGCTTTTTTAGGTCATTTTGCATTTTCTCCTGTTCTTTCATGAATTCCTATCAGTCTTATGTTATTTTTCTTTGCATTGTCTAGAAATTGTTGGATTGATTTCTCATGATCCCTTACTGTTTTTGAGAGACTTCTTTTTTTACGGTCACTGACTGCGATCCTATCTTCTATATCTGAAATTCTATCTTAGCAATCTTTTATTCTGTTGCGTACACTTTCAATAGAGTTTTTAATCTCCTGGATATCTGTTTGAATCTGTTTTATGGATTCCATTTCTTTCCTCTGTTGGGCATTCATTGTTTCCATTTCTTTCTTATGGTAAGTCTTCATGGCTTCTATCATAGTCTTGAGCTCATCTATTTTTTTGTCAGTTTCTATTCCAGAGTCTCAAATCATGACTCCCATTTTGCTCATCATCTCTCTGGTCAACTGGGAAATTATTTCTGATTTGAATTTTTCTAGAGCCTGATTGATCTGTTTTGTTACTTCCTGTGCTATGGGTCCAGGGTGTCCTGTTGGCTCACTATCAGACTTTTCATCCTCATTTGTCCTACTGTTTGCCATTGGTGAACTGGAAATCTGTCTTTGTGTCTTGCTTAAGTGTTTTCTCATTTTTATTTTTGTTATTGGGTTGTCCTTCTTTAATTTCTGGGTATTACTTAAATCTTCCTGATATAGTTGCATTATAGCTTTTGAGTTTCTAATGACTCATAGACATCCTCATTTTCATAATATCAGAGAAAACAACTCTTTAAATCAATCACCACTCTTTGTCCCAATTGATACATTCAGCAGCCCAATAGGATCCGGCACAGCTTGCAAACTGACCACTTGTGGTAGTCATTAATGTATCACTTTTAACCCATGTGAATTAAATTAATATCAAGAAGCAGCCCATAATATGTTTGCAGTGAATATGCTTTTCAATATAGCATCTTTACCATTTAGGATGGGGGGTTAGACTGAGTTGGGACGAGAGGAGTAGATAAGTGAAAGAACTGGAGCAGGTTTGAAGTGAATCCAGAGGATGTAGAATTACCTTACTATCTTTACAAAGCTATTAACTTCAGGGGGATAGAGAGAGTGCAGGAATAAGGACAAAAATATATCCCCTTAATAATAACTGGTGCTTGCCTTCCCTTGAAGGTACAGAGCCATGAGTGAGGTAAAATGACTGGAGAAAAGAACATAAAGAGAAAACCCCCCAAAAAAGAAAAAATAGTAAAAGAAAAAAAGGGATATGAGGGATAATATGGAGGAGGAAGAGACTGAGTTGGAGAGAGAGGACAGAAAAAAGAAAGAAATTTTAGGGTGGAATGAGGAAAAGAAAAAAGAGAAAAAAAAAAGAATTTGAAGGGCCTCTTTCAGACTATGTCTCTGTTCTCATATTATACCACATGTACAGCCATATGCCGAACCGAATCCCCTGGTCTCGGCTAGCCAATGGCAGTTCCCCACGACTGAGAATGAACTCAGTCCACAAGGCCTAACTTGAGTTTCCCAACCCTCAGGGTTGAACTCCACTCAATTATATTACAGGTTTCCCCTTCCCTTTCTTTAAAGATGGTCAATGTTGGGAGCTCAGAAAACTACCCTTCATGAGAACCTATGGCTCTGCAGAGTTGGTCTAAGGACTGGCCCAATCCGGAGGTTTGAGAACGGGGAGAGGGGGAGCAGGTAGTGGGGGTGTTTCAAGAGTGCCCACGTGGCTACCTTCCTTACTGGGTCTGGTGGCGTGCAGTCCGGGAGGTCGCACACCCGCCGGGTGATCTCAGGCAGGCAGGAGGGTCCAAATTTGATTTTTGAAACACTAATCAAGAACAGCAAATTAGGGCATGGAGTGTATAAAAGTTGAAAATAAAATTCTCACAAAACTGGAAAAATACAGCTGACGCGGTTACCTGTGAGCTCTGAGTTTATGAAATCAATATTTCCTGAGGGTGCACATCACCAGTTAGATCCCTCCATTCCCAGAGATACTGACTCATAAGATTCACAAGAGACCTACAAATTAGAGATTTTTTTCCCCTTCAAGTAAAAATACTTAGGTGCTTTTGCTGTATTATACTTGAGACATTAAGAAACACATAACAAATGAAGTAAAACATACGATGATAATGCATACACTTTTGGGTTTTTAGTCATTATATTTTCCATTTTTGATTTTTAAATTTTTTGAGCAGAGTCAAAGACACTTCTGTTTCACAGTTGAACAGAGATGGCACTCCAGAATGAATACGTTTTTGGCTTCATACTTATTTTTGGAGACTATAACTAAGAAGAATTTATCCACCTGAGGCTTATAGCCACAGGGCACTCAGTAACAACTTCCTTTGATTAGCATTTCAGTTTCTTTCCTTCCCAAGGAAAAGACCAAGCTGGGGTTGCAGAAGATGTTTCTTCATTGAAGCTACAGCACCTGCAGTAGTTCACACACATCTTTGTGGTACTCTACTATTTCACTATTAAATAGAGATTCTCTATAACTGGATCTTTTAATACAATTAACTATTATTCAACTTGTGCTACATTACAATAAAAGCACTAACTTCAAGGTAAAAGATACTGTATACTTATGTTAATATTTTACCAGCTTTGCTTTTTATCTTTTCTTTTTAAAAGTATTCTATTTAAAAGTGAAATATTTCCAAAAAAGTTCATGTATTCCTGAAATAAAAATTAAATTCATATATTCCTTACAATAAAATATCAAATTTTCAATAGATTAAAAATAGCAATATCAAATTCACTAGCAAACAATTTATTTTCTGATCATAATAAGATTTTTATAATTGCTTCTTGCAGTTAATGGATGTTCTAGTTTTTGAAAATCAACAGTGATCATACACTATCATCTTGTGAATGTTAGCTGTAGATGTTCTCAGCAACACTGAGAGGGCTTATAAAGTTAATTTACTAAATAATATGTAATACAAATAAACTAAGTTCAAGTAAATAACAATAGCATAATAAAGATGAATACATAATTATAAATATCATTGATGTAAAAAATTCTAATAAGAATGTTTTCTTTTGCAAAGAATGGAATCAGCCTAAATACTTGGCTTATTTTTTTAAGTGTGTTTTCTTTAGTTGAGCAGTCCAAGCTTCTTTAGTTGATAGGCTATTGTGGCCTCTTCACAATTAGATATGCTATTATGGCCTCTTGGAGGAAACTGGGTGTAAATGCTGAAAACTACATCCTACTTTTTCATTAATCCATGAAGAAAAGAGCTTTTGATTACCAAAAGTTGCACTGAAAATGTGGATCTGATGGTAGATGGTCCATTAAATATTATGAACCAATCCACGAATCAAACCAAGAATGTGCTACTGGCAGATATCTGGCTGATGGTCCCAAACCTGAATATAAAATTAGAGTCAATATCAATTTTACAGGGAACACTAGACTTAATGTGTGGGTTGAGTGATTACTTCAAAGAATGATAGGCATTTTGTCAATGGTGAAGTGAAAAGTGTGTAGACAGAAAAAACAGACATTCTCCACAATGAAAATTGCAACAGAATTGGTCCCAGACTTACAGATAATAGCACTAATCTACTATTTTCTGTTGTACAGTTCGCAAAGACATGATTTAGTTCTCTATCAAAGAAGTCTTATGTTCAGGAAAGCCAATTACTGACAAATGACTTTGTGTACTGATACAGACCATCTCAACAAGAAGAGGAAGGGGAAAGAAACAGATTCCCCTATCATTCTCTTTCTACACCCATGTTTTCTTAATTATAATCATATTGACTTGTAGTACCTTTGAAGTCTTATCTCAAAATATATCCCCAACAATTCTACAACTATCATGACTGCTTCATTTTACCCATTCTTTGAAAAAAGTTTAGATATATTTTGTTTTTTTAATATAACAAAATCTCTAATCAAAAATTTTCTGTGTATAATTTCAAGAGCTATTTTCTTAAATATGTGTAATCATATTTCGCTTTTTTTTTTTTTGTACCAGGGATCAAACTCTGGGCCTTGTGCTTGTGAGGCAGGTGGCAGAACCACTGAACTAAATCTCCAGCCTGTATTTTGCTACTTTTACTATAGCACTGCATTTAACACTGGACTTTTCAAAAATGTCAGCCAGGACTCTTGGATACCAATTTGTGTGAAAAAAATATTGCTTAGATCTGTTTGATATACTCTGGTATCTCTATCATTATGCAACACATTGACATGATCTGGCTAACTGATAAGAGACATGTGAAAAGTCAGAAAATGAGATTGTCAATGAATTCAGATACAGAAGATATTTAATATCAATATGGACCTTTCACCCGGTATTATAAAGTTAGTACACACAGTACTTATCTGTTTTCTTGGCATGTGTTAGTCTGTTCAGACTCCTATAACAAGATGGCAGTACTGAGGGTCTTTGTTAAGGATCTGGCAGATTTGATGTTTGGTAGGGACTCTCTGGTTCATAAATGATGACTTCTTGCTGTGACATCTTATAGTGAGGCTGACTTTGAACATCTGGACTCAAGTAATAGTCCTGCATTTGCTTCTTAAGTAACAAGACTACCTTTATGTATCACTATGCGTAGCTTACAGTTGATTTTTATACTAATAGAAATAGCAATTGCTTCTAATGAATTAAAACTTTTGTTTTCTTTGCAATGTGTACTGATTTATACAGGACTGCACTCATGTCATCCCCTGTTACAGATTTAGCCTATTCACTTGATGGTGAGATTCTTAGTCTCAAGTTTTTATGTTCTTTGGTGAAGACTTTAGATGAGTTGGATGCATGAAAAATACAATAAATCAAGACAGTCTCTTCTCTAAAATGACTAATCTTTGCTTTTGCCATGTTATCATATAAACAATTATGTTTAACCTAATTTATCACTTTTCTACATTTGCTACATTTACAGGTCCAAAGTTCAAAATTGATTAAGCTTCTGATTTTATTTTATCTCTAGGAAAATTCTTCTGGTTGTTTGTTCTACACCTTTTTATTATATTGACAGCATGACCACCAGGTGCCTAGACTATATATAGCATATACATGTGTTGTTAATCTGGCAATAATGATAGATTTACAAATAATCATAATAAATAATATAGAATGACTTTATGAATACATGCTCAGATTTACTTATGATAATTTCAAAATCAGAATACATTTTATAAATAGGATATTGAATAAATTATAATCTATCAGTCATATTCAGATTATTCCACTTATAATAGTAATTACTTGTTCAATTATTTTAAATTGGCATAGGAATTTAGTTCCATGTAGATTCTGATACCCACCAAAACCAGGGCACAGATCAGTTTCCATAATGACAAAGATCCACCATCTTATTCTATTTATAACTACAACTTTCTTTACCCCATTTCAAACTCTTGGAAATACCTAACTTATTATCAATTTTCTATAATTTATCTTTTCAAAAATGTTATATAGATAGGATCTTATTATATATTTTTGCTCTTTTTTTTTTCTTGGTACTGGGGATCGAACTCAGGTCCTTGGGCTTGTGATGCAGGCAGCTGAGCTAAATCCCTGGCCCTGGATCTTATTATATGTGATGATTAAGCTTCATTGTATCACCTTGATTCACCTGGGAGCTCTGTAGGGCATTAGTAAATTACATTTTAGGTGTGGCTTTATGGGTCATTATGTTGTGAACTTAAGTATTATATATGTTGGCTAGTTCCTTCCTCACAGGTGATGCTTCCTTGCTTGGTTTCTCTGCTGCCATGATCTAAGCACCTTGCCTCTGCTATATCTTTCTGCCATTAAGTTTATGTACTGGAGACAGTTAACCATGCACTGGATCCTTTTAACTGTGAGCCAAGTTTAAACCTCACCTCCTTTAAATTGTAGATGTTTGGTATTGTGTTCCAGCTACAAGAAAGTGATTGACATACAGTACTTAACTTTGTTGGATGATATTTTCATTCAACATCATTTTCTTGTGATTCATCTAAATTTTTGCATAAATCCATATGTTGTTTCATTTTTTAGCTAAATACAACTCACAGCATGTACATATTATATTTGTTTAATGATTTTCCCATTAAGGGTTTTTAGTCATTTCTCACTTTGTATATTCCAAGTTATGTAAGGTTTGAGTGAGAACATACATTTCTATTTTTCAGCAGAATGAGTACCCTAGAGGTAAGTCCAGGTTATGGCCATAAGGTAATTACATGTTTACTTTTACAAGAAACTGCCAATTGTGTTTTACAAATAGACACATTGTTTGCATTATTTTGTTAAAAAGACTGAAATTTTCTTGTCCTTTCTAGCATCTATTATTGTTGATATATTTTATTTTAAATTTGAGTTACTCTGACATTCATATACTCATATGTCAATATTTTAGTGAGAAAATTCCTTATGGTTAATGACATTGAAGATCCACTCATGTGATTATTTTTTCATGTGTATATCCTCTTCACTGAAATTTCCTTTGTCCATTCTCTGATTGGATATTTTTCTTTCTTTATTCTACAGTTGAGTTTTGAAAATACTTTACATGTTCCAGGTACTAGTCAAATGGTTATGTGACTTACATTGCCTGAAAATTGTCCTTTCATATGTTCAACAGAGTCATTTGCAAAAAACAAAAAAAGTTTTCATTTTGATAAGGTTTAATTTTATCACTTTTTTAAATAGATTATGATTTTCATGTAGAGTCTAAGAACTATTTTTGCCAGGGTCCAGGTCATGAAATGTTTGGTTTTCCCTAAAATGTATGTATGATTTATATTTATGTTTATGATTTATTTATGTTAATATATGTACATAGTAATAGGTTAGTATCAAGGATATTTTATTCATTGAATATTTTATTCTAAACATTATGAATAGTAACTCTTTATCAATTCTGAGATAAATATATACTTATTCTTTCTTAAACCAGCTATTTGAAGAATTTTCTATTGGATGGTCTTGGAAAGATGGGAAGATGACAGAAAATGAAAAACTCTATAATGCCATTCCCATAAATTCATCTCTAGTACAGATTACCCAAAAAGTTACTTATACAATCTCATCTGGTTTACCTCATTGAGCCAAACTGCATGTACCTTGTTTATTTCTTTATTTCAGTACCCACATCCGTTGTTCTAAATAAGGTATGTGTGTGTGTATATTGTTTGTTTGTTTTTTTTCTCTCAGTGAGGCTATCTCCTTTACAAATTATATTTGTGCTACTACATTATCAGCTCTGGTACAAGACCATCTCACCACACATTTATTTTCCTTACTTCGTTCTGTACAAACTGTGCTGCTGATCTCAGCTGCTTTGCTAATCATGACACATATTCCTTATTATGAGCTTTATTTATATATGAATTTAATTTCCTTACAAAGAAGATTTCTGGGGGTTATTCTTGACATTTTAATAATTTTCAGAAGGAAAAGAAAATTCTGACTGATTCAGCAATGCTCCAAATAGAATTCATTATTATTTTTAAAATTAAATTTTTAAATTATTTGTAAACTTTTTGTTCAAAATTATTTTTGCCCAAGCTTTCAATACTGTTTCCTGACATTTTTCCTATTTTACTCTCTCTTCCATTTCTGTTCTTCCAAGATTCCATCTAAATGTTGGAGAACTGGTTATTTCATCCTTCTTCTGAGGGAACAAACTGACTCAACCCTCCAAGATGTCATGAAATTTGACCTAGGGTAATTTATTTTACTGTTCTTCTATTTGGAGAAGCTAGGTTACCCTAATAGAGACAGCATTAGTTTTCATATTTCATGAATTGAAAAAAATATTAGTAACTTCAAAAAACATTTGGCCATGTATATAGAAAAGAGCATTATTATAAGGTATAATAAGAGATTATTATAAGATAAAATAAATTTCATCTCAATTATTTTATTATTTTCAAGACAAAGAACATTTTATCACAAGCTGTATCTACTTTTGTTTACTTCTTCCAAAGTTTCTTGGAAACAAAACATCAGTATCTTTGAATGTTAGTATCTTTCTGAATTACATACTTCAGAATATTTACTCTTTTTTTGTTTGTTTGTTTGTTTTTGGTTTTGGTACTGGGGATTGAACTTGGGTCCTTGTGCTTGCAAGGCAGGCCACCGAATCACTGAGCTAAATCCCTGGCCCAGAATATTTACTCTTTTGTTGACACCCTCTTCTATTGAGCAAGACTGATGATGTTGGAACATTGCACAGTGGTGCATATCTTTGGAAAATAATAACATTTATGTACAAATTCAACTTCATAAAAATAGAATAAAAAAGTGAATTTATAGGACTTTGATGCCTATAAACTGCCCCCTTTGTAAAAAATGAAGATTGTATATAGAGATATAAATTCTATATATCTTTATGTATCACACAGACACACCTAATTTCTCCTTCTGTTAACATCTTAAAGTGAAACATACGTCACCATTAATAAAAAATAGAGAAATGTTTAAACATTATTATCAACTAAGTATACACTTTATTAAATTTTATTTTAGTTTTTACCAATTTTTTTCTCCTTGTTTTGGCCTGTATCTACATGTGTCCCCCCACCCCACAGCTTCATGCATTCATAGGCTGGCATTTTCAGGGGTAGTTGTATCTAGGTTGTGTGAATGTGGATTAAGGGTGTGATAATGTGGATTAAGGGTGAGATAACTAAATTATTCTGATTGCTTTAGCATGGTTCTGGCTGGGGATATAAAGGGAAGAGCTGCCTGGGGTGTGGATGGTACCAGCCAAAAGGCTTATAGTTTGTATGGAATAGAAAGGAAGGGAGGCTTGCTGCTGCTACTTTGGTAAATTGCTGCTTGCTACCTTCTGCCTGGTATACAATGAGCTATTTCTTCTCTGTGATGCCCCTCTGCCATGTCTCCCTGCCTTGGAATCAGCTGACTATGGACTGAAACCTCTGGAAGGGAACCTTTTCTCCTTTAACTTGTGTATATCAGATATTGAGACTCAGCGAGAAAAAAGTAACTGACATGTTCTTGTAAAAGCTCATTTGAGATACCACATTTTATTTATTTGCCATGTGTCTTTAGACCCCCCTAGATTTGCAACTTCTCAATCTTTCTTTTCTTTTCGACCTTGATATTGCTAAGAGAAATTTGTCAGGACTCATATGGTGCTCTTCACTTAGGAAATGCTTGATGTTTTTTCATGACTGAAAGGCTTATCTATTTTGGAGATGAAAACCACGAGTGTCATTTTCATTACATCATGGGTATATACTGTCTGTGTGATCCAGTACTGTTGGTGTTAATCTGGATGTTACCTGCTAAGGCAGTGTTGGTCAGAATCTTTTTCTGCTCTTTTCCCCCCTTTTTACATTGTTCACTTTGAACAGAAGTCATTAAGTGCAGCTTACCTTTGAAAGATGATGAGTTTTCCAGGGGTGAAATATCATCATAAGTTATCTTGGAATTACTCTGCATGAGCATTTGCTTTATCATTAGTTAATGCTTTTAATAATTCATTTACATAAATATGAAATTCATATATTTATTTAATTTGGGTTATAGAAAAATAGATTTTAAAATTCATAATGCATTGGTAAATACTTGCTAAAAATTTGTAGAAATTACAATTTTAAAGAATTTTTTCATATATTAATATTATGACAAATTATTTTAAAGTTGGCATTAAGTTGGATACATCAAAAACAAAAACCTAAAAATTCAACTCCCAGTGAGGAAAATTAAAATAAGCACATTCTTTCACATAACTTTTACTTCCAAAGGTCTACAAGAAAATACTAAGCATTTATATGCTAAACATGTATAATTGTTTCTATGTCATCTCTTATTTCCTATTAGGATGATATTAGCAATGGTCAAATGAGGTTTTAAGGGAAATGAAAATAGGAAAAAGTTCTAAGATGTAGCAATGCAGAGGTGTTTTTCATTTTCTTTTGCATTTCTACACCATAAATTGGGGAAGTTGGAAAAATGTTAATGAAATTATTGACACAGGGATTTCTCAACAGACTGACGAATAAACCCTTTTTCTACAATGGCCTACATATGGTATAAATAAAATTTTAAAAAATGTCCTTAAATACTAGAATGAGTTTAAAAAGGCTCAAGAACTCTAATAAAATTAAAAGGATGACAGTTGAGCTGAGAGCCACATGGTAAGAAGACATCAAAAACAGAAGCCAGAGACACCAGCAAGTTGTGTAAGCAACATCGCCAAAGGGGACAGTTGAACCGGGAATTTCTCAGTAGATCTGTGAAGAAAACCTAACAGATACGTGAAGAAAACTGAAAGCCACATGACAGACAAGGACAGTCTTGCTGGTCTCAATACCCAAAGCACATAAGAGATTTAAGACTTTAGATAGAGGCTATGACTGAAAGAAGGAATGATGTTAGAGAGAAATATTCACAAATGTGTATTTATATTAAAGGGAATCAATATGCATGAGACTAATATTTGATATTTAATAACTGTCAGTGGACAAGTTAGAAGTTTCTCTTCATCAAAAAATTAAGATATATGGCCAATTTATTTATTTGGGTACCAGGGATTGAATTCACAACTTTGCATTTGCCAGGCAGGCACGGTGCCTTTGAGCTAAATCCCCAGCCCTATATGGCCAAGTTAAGTGCAATAAAAGTAATTTAAATATTTCTGATGAACTGGAATTCCTGTAGCTGAATTCATGTGACTACTAAGAATTAGATGCTTTACACAAGATCCTAATGAGATAATAAACAATGTGAAATAGAAAGAAAAGGGCTAAAGGTATAGGGAAAGTGGGAAGGGTAGGGGAAAGGGAATAAGGGAAAAGAAAAAAAAATATGAGAAAATGAAAAAATGGAAATAAAGTGTTTGTAAATGGGGAGGGGAGGAGGGGGTGAAGGGAGGGCAGAGACAAGGGGAAAAAAATGAGAACCAAGACCTGTCATGTAAAGGTACAAGATCCCAGTAATGAATGTAACTGTACTGTATACCTAAAGCGTACCAATAAACTCAATAAAAAGAAAGTAATAATTAAAGAGTTAGATGTTTTGAATAAATAAGAAATGTATCAAATGAAGGAATCATTAACCTGTTACTGTTTCCATCCAGATACCCCCCCAAGCTTCATCTGCTCATAGGTGGGGCTTTCATGAGGAGGTTGGATCATGGTTGTGTGATGATACATTAGTCTACCACTTACTTTATAGCTGTATGTGATATTAAGAGATAAAGCTTATTCAGAGGGGGTAGTCTCTCTGCTAATTTGTGAGATATGGAACCACGTGTTATCTTTATTAGATGTCCCCGGAAGACACACACTCCTAAATGTGACTTTTAAGAAGTGAACAAACCACAGGGGCATGACAATTACCACTGGACTAGCCCAGTGATGAGTTCATAACTAAGTACCATGTAGGAATGTGGAGCCTGGTTGGAGGAAAGGTCACTGAGTGTGTGGACTGGAAGGGTCTCCCTCCCTCTCTCCTCCCTTGATGCCTCTCTTTGCTTTCGGCTTGCCAGGCCTGAAGCAATTCTCCACCAGGCTCTTGTGCCATTCTCCCATTACCCCTGTCACCCCAACTTCTAAAGAGGCTGAACTACCATAAACCTTTCCTCCTTTAGGTTGTGGGAGTTGGATGCTATGTCTTCACAACCAGAAAATAACTAAGACATCAAGGATAAAATGTCTACATGGTTATATCACATGTATATTATTCAGCTTGTATTTTTTAATTTAACAAAATCTATGTTATAATTAACTGCTCTATATACAGAATTTTTTATTGAAATTAATTATATCCTGGAAACCAGACAAACTTCATTCTGAAAATGTTAACACTGGAAAGAGAAAGTTCAGGGAAGGAGATGGATCGTGAAACCCCTGTAAAGCAGACCTGTATAAAGTAACAAATTTCCAAGATAAATACATTGATAAAACACTAGATTCTAATGTATATGTGATATTTATATCATGATATGATTATTATCCTGAAAACCTTTCCCTTAGGCCTTGCCTCACCCCTTCTAGTTCCTTTTGTTCTCTGTTTATATTACTCCTATGGGGATACAAATAGTTTTATCGCTGTATCAATTGTGGATAGTGTATTCTCCTAAGACCTTAAAAATGTTTTGTACCTTTCTTATATGATGAGCTTACAATCAATGAACTCAATGTATAAATACAACCACAAATATACATAAACATCAAATACTCCTTAAAAATAATGATACCAATAGGTTGGCCTTAGCATCTTTTCTACCATAAAGCATTTTAAAAATAGCAAGTGACACTCAACATTAATCACTCATTTTGAGTTTTTAAAAAGGCACATATTTGAAAACACATGCACCAAAAGGAATTAACAGCAAATAGACTATGTACCAATTTCTCTTAAAGATATACATATAAATGCCTATAGAAAGAAGGAAAATTTCTATTGGTTATCATGTCATTTTCTTTAAACAATTGTGAAATAATCATCTGACATTTCCCAGAGATGAGGTACCTTTTTACAAGTACTCTCGAATTCTGCTTTTTAAAACTATTAGTGCCAATGAGCAGTCAGATGGTGAACTCTGGGAACAAGAGCTATTTATTCAGAATAGGAACATGATGTGTAGTGAGTCAGAAATTCCAAGAAATCAGTGGGGTGGTAATGGCTTAAGAAGAAACCAAATGTCCTGTTTAGAACATTAATGTTTTAGAGCTTCACATTATATGTTGCACTGCCCTAGTTACTAACCTTTAATTTATTGATAGTAAAAATATTATTCACAAGAAAGATAAAACTGTGGAGCCATTATATGAAGCACCTGTTTGTGAAATCCATTTCCATCATGATTTCCCTGATGCTTTCTCCTCTGCATTTTCTCTCATCCTTATATATCCAATATCTGACATTTTTCTGTATTGGACCAGTTACATACTGTGAAAAGAATTTCCAGCACCAAAAATGCAATGACTAGGAAGAAAACTATGCTAAAATAATTTATTCAACAACAACAACAAAATGGCAGAAACAGAAGACTTTGGAAGTGGTCCCCTTGTGCAGTCCTATTCTGTAACAGGAAGTGGGGTAGAACTACAGTTTTCATAATGTCAGCTGTGGTGACCAATTACTCAAGCTCGTCTGAATTTATGATTGAGCACGTGACACAGTTCTAGGAAATGCTGTCTAAGGAAGCTTCCTGGGGAAACATTTTACCTCAGGATAAAAACAGTGGCAGAAGAGAAGAGTGGTCTGATTTATGGCTTTTTGCTCTTTCTACCTTACTAACACGTGGGGAAACTAGATTACAGCAATTGTCTTTCTGTCACGGCTGAGATCCAACTCAAAGTGCTTTGAATTTTAATCTTGTGTACGTTATCCAAAATGATATTATAATTTCCAACTGAAATTTTCTTTTCAATGTCATACTTTCCTATTTGAAATAAGGGCCGGGGTTCTGCCACCTGACTTGCAAGTACAAGGACCCACGTTTGATCTCAGGTACAAAACAACAACAACAACAAACAAAGAAACAAAAAGAGAAAAACTCCCCAAAGGGGGAAAAAAATAGTCATCATAAGCAGAGGCCCTACTCATTGCCATTTCTTGCTCTTTGGGATTGACACTCTCAAGTTTTGAAAATCATAGAAAAGAGTTTTTAAAATTTGGACTTTGTATTTTTTATAGATTGTTTTTCTGAGAAGGTGTGGTGGGCTGATGTCTGCTATATGGCTGTATTATCGTAACAAAAAGAAATGCTCAAAAAATGTAGTTTGATCAAATGTACTGTTTAAAGCTTATTGCCTTTTATATTCCTCTGATGAGAATGCGTTGAAGAGAAGCATATTATCTAATTTTTAAATTTTGTTTTCCTTCTTTTTGCATAATCATATTAAGAGCTTTCATAAACATAAGTATTGTGCACTGCTATAGCTTGTATCTAAATGTTCCCCCAAAGCCTCATGTGGTCATACATGGGGCTTTTCAGAGCTCGCTGAATCTAGAGTGTGTGATGCTGGGATTAAAGTTGTATAATTACTAAATTAGTCCACCGAGTGATTTGCAAATAATTTCTATACCCAGAATGGGTAATACTTTGCAAAAGTAAATGAGAAATTTTGTGTGAAAGAAAATTAGGTTTCTTTGATCAAATTGAATCACAAAAATATTTTTATGTTACCAAATTAAACCCCGACTTTATAATATTTACTTATAATATCAACTAATGGTTAATACTAATGAATCGGGTAATAAATTTGCCACTCAATAACTAAGAGATAATTATTTGGATATTACTTTTGTGTATAAGTCTATAATAAGCTTTATTAAAATTGTCCTTTTCAAGTTAACTTCTTAAGTGAACCTACAATAACATCCATAAAACACATGTATACCATGTGGCATTTTCGCAAACATTGTATTTCTAACATTGCTGCTATATTTAACTCAGAAGGCAATATTTCACTCTACTGAGACTTCTTGAGTCATTCCTTTTGCTATATGGTTGTATATTTACAAAATCTGTGCTATTTCTCCCTCTGAAATTTTTTCAGAAGAAACCAAGAGTCACAGAATAAATACTGCAGAGTTTGAATTGTCTATAAATAGTAGAACTAATACCAGTACAGATATCAGCATGTATGATGTCCTCCAAAGAGTGACAGGTAATGATTTATTTCTCTACTTTCTGTTGTTTTTAATTTACACTAAATTGAGCAAAAAGTTTGAAGTTCTGTGAGCAGCATTCACCAAAAAGAAAAAATCAATAATCAGTGAGTCCCTGAAGTCTGCCTTGTGCCTGTTTGTGTTTGGCTTGGGCAACTCAATTATCTCCTGTTTTCTCTGCTTCTGTATTGGTCAAACCAAGCACATAATCAGGGAAACCCAGGTAACTGTTGATAGAAGTTAAATGGCATGTTAAATAAAAAGTACCTCAAACAATATCATAATCTAGTGAACAACAGCACGAGGTCACTTTTTCAAAATTAATATTAAGTTGTGTAAATTTACCACCAAATATATAGTTGCTTTAGCCAGGAACCTACAGGGTTTCTTCCTTCAAAGACAGAAGAACACTGAGTTATAAGCATCCATTTTTTAGATTGCCTTATTTATGAGAAAGCTTCTATTGCCTTTTTTTTTCCTAAGAGAGTTTATGAAGAATGCGGTTTAACTAGGCAAGGTGTAATCCCGTTTCTTTTCCTTTTTCTTTTTCTTTTTTTTTTTTTTTGTAATTCCATTTTTTTTTCATTGTTTATTGGTACTCTTTAGGTATACAGTAGAGTTACAGTCATCATTGGGATCTTGTAACTTTACATGATGCATCTTGGTTCTTATTTCTCCCCATACCCCTGCCCTCCCTTCACCCCCTCCACCCTTCACTATTTACAAAGAAAAATTATGAGAAAAGCTTCTGTTGCCTCTAACTACACAACAATAAAGAACAAAAGTGGAATGATACAGAAGTGTTTTAAGTATAGGGAAATACATTGTGGTTGTTTTTGGTTTTATACTCAATAACATAAACCAATGCAATAGCTTTTTATGTAAGAGATATAGGCAGTGTTTTTTTTTTTCAATAGAACTTTCCTAAGCAAAATTTTCTATCACATGGGTCACAGAGAGGAGTGGAGTAGGAAGCAAATGGAAAAATAGACTGGATATTATGTGATAGCCAAACCTGCAAGAGTGGAAAAGAAAGGAAAATAAATGTCAACTAGAACTAACAAACTATTTTCCAAGTGACCTAGGAACAAGTTCAGTTCTAAAGTTACCAGCATTTCAAAAGCATAAGCATTGACACCAGTGCTTGTTTCATGACTAAATGAAATTCACATTGTATTTCCATTATTGTAGTACAAGGATTTGTTTTGTACTATTAAATTGCTAGAAACAAAGATATGTGATCAATAAATAGTAATATTTAAATGGCAAATATTCAGTAAATATTTGTAACATACTTATAACTTGGAATAAATAATTAAAAATAGATTTTTGTCTTGAATGGCACATAAAACTTAGGTTGTGAGGCAGGTGGTGGCACCACTGAGCTAAATCCCCTACTGAGGCCGTACTCTGAAGTGAAATAAACAGGGCACACATGTGTAAAGACCACATAGTTTCTCTGGCATGAAAAAGTAAAAGTGCAAATAAAGTTCAAATTGTATAACTGACAATGTGAAATAGGAAGAAAGAGGCTAAAGGAGTAAGGGAAGTGGGAAGGGTAAGGGTGAGGAAGGAAGGGAAAAGAAAACATTTGAGAAAAGGAAAAAATGGAAACAAAGTCTTTCTAGATAGGGAAGGGTAAAGGGGGTGAAGGGAGGGAAGGGCTATGGAAAAAAAAATAAGAACCAAGATATGTAATGTAAAGGTACAAGATCCCAATGATGACTGTAACTGTACTGTATACCTAAAATGTACCAATAAACTCAATGAAAAAATTATATTTAAAGACATTAAAGTCTAATCATTTACTGGACTTTATTAGGTATTGCAGGAAATGACTAGCATTAGATCTGGTTATTCTTGTGAAATATCCTGTGCCTCATGTCAGCATGGGAAAGTGTTTGTATATGAGATAGTTCTTTTAAAGCTTGCCTTACTGCTTTTTTACTTTGAAAATGAACATTTTCAGATCAGTGTATAATCTATTCAGAGGACAGCATGAATCTTTCATTAAAATTAACAATGATCTCTAATTACTGAATATGTCTGGTTTCTAGGAGACATTACTAGTCATACATGTAGACTGGTTGGAGCGTTGCTAAGCAGTTAGGCCACCTATAGCTATATTTTAGATAATCACTGTCAAATTTCTGTGGAATATCTTGTGTGTGAATCCTCTTTATGTCTCAGGCAAATATCTGCCTACTCATCTCAACACAGAACCAGATTCAGTTCCTCATTTAATTCATAGAGTTTTTAATTTAAATAAACAAGTAGATAATGAAACCTTTAATCCAAGAATGAAATTCAGTAGGTGAATAGTTTCTTTAAGGAAAACCCAATGTATTTCATAGACTTGACATTTTAGATTAAGATATTAAAACACCCTTAGCACAGATTAATGCAGTAACATAGATTTAAAACTTAAAATGTATGTATAAAATGAAAATAAAGCCAAGGAAAGAAAGATTCAGACTTGTAGGATAAAATGCGCTTTCTATTTTTCCTATTTTATTCTTCATATAAGGTGCATCATTTCTAGATTAAAGTGACGCATTTGATAAAATTTCCTACTCTAAGGAAAAGTAGTACTCAAAACTGATTTAATTTTTTCAGAAAAATAGCATTTTAATGGATGACATACCTCCATAATTTTTACTACAAATTTTCGTTGATAAATTTGGTTTTGCTTATTTATTTTTATGTATTTATTTGTTTGCTTATTTTGTTTGTTTGTTTGTTTGTTTATTTCTTGGTACTGGGGATCGAATTCAGGACCTTGTGCTTCAGAGGCAGGCACTGGAACCACTGAGCTAAATCCCCAGCCCTTGCTTTTATTTTTATGCTTATGTGTTTTACTTTTTAAACTCTGTACTTTGAAATAATTGCAAAACCAGATAACTCAAAAGTTACCAAACGTTAAGTTGCTACATTTTGTCATCTTTGCTTTACCTTTTTTTGTGTGTATGAATTTGTGACAATATTTGGAAAACCATTTGAAGATAAGGTTTAGGCATCATATTTAAGGATCTCATTATTCTGGGTTACTTCCTATGAAAAAGATAATTTATGAAATCACAGTTCATTTACCAAACTCAAGCTATTTTACCGTGAAAAAATATTAATTATTGATATGCATTAAACATTCAAATTTGAAGAAACATCTCAACAATGTTCTGAATAACTCTTTGTTGGAACTCCAGGGCAATTTAAAGGATCAAGTGTCTTGCCCCTTTACTGGCCTTTAATCAGGAGCTGTGGCCTTGCCTTTAATTTTCAAGACATAACAATTATTAGACTGAACAAAACTCTTTAAGTTTTGTAGAATATAGCCTTTCCCACCTATATTTTATTTTATTAAAATTCAGGTAATACATGTTGATTAAGAATAAGAATTAATTGATGTATTTGCTCATTGAGTTAGAATGAGGCATATCATGTCTATTTACCCTGTTTTTAATGACGTTAATGTCATTTGGTTAAGACTGGGTTCACCAGCTTTTTATCCTTTTGTAATTAATGATGAACTGAAAGTTGAGAGGTATATGTGCATGATTCCTTTAAAAACAGAGAATTTAATAATAGTTTAAATCATTATAATTTTAAATAATTATTAATAAATCTCCTTATCTATGTTCAGCAACTGAGTTTATTAAACAAAATTTCCTATCCTACACATATAATGATGTCACATACACATATTTTTCATCATTTTGCTGCTTGTACCTTGTAAAGAGTACAAAAATCAAATGTTTAGAAACTTTGATTTCAGAGAATTAAAATCCAAGGACCATAAGTTATACCAGGCAAATTGCTACCAGAAAAATAAGTCATAAAAATAAAAAGGAGATTATTAGAGAAAAGGAATGGAATTAAGATGATGGATAAGGGAACGGGTAATGGTGGGCAGATGTGATGAAAGTATGTTGTATGCAAGCATGAAAACATCCCAGTGAAATCCATCATTCTCCATTACTAATATGCACCAATAAATAGAAAAATAATACAGAAACAGAACCCAGGTAACATAGTCTGAAAACACTATAAAGTAATTCATTTAATATGTCAGGTATAGTTGCAAGGCTTCCTTATATAAAGAACTATATATAATATGAGCATAATAATTTTTAGATCTAAAAATTTAGACATTTTCAATAATAACATATTGGCAAATGATAAATAGGTACTTAGGAGCTTTTGCTATTGAAATTATTTAAAATTATATTGGAAAATGTTATGACTCAGATTCTCTTTAAGTGAAGTGCTTCATGGATTGGGGGATGGAAAGGATACTTTAACTCGTACAAACTTTAAGTTAGTAGTTTTTGGCTCCTTGTTATCAGAGAGAGAAAAGTGCAAGAAAATTGGCTTAAATTCACTGGCAAATCTCTGTGTTGTCTCACTATGATTTAGGAAATCACTGAGCTTTGTATCACTGAATGAACTGTCATTCTTCCTTCTTAACAGTGCATGAGCAGGAATAATGATTTATAATAAGTGGCCCATTCCTTAATAAAAGATTTCTCAGATGGGGGCTAGGGTCGAGAGCTCTGCTCAACTGCAGCAATCACAGTCGCCCTTGGTTGTCCTCAGCACTAAGCACAGTGTTTTAGGAAAAGGAACAGAGGAATTACATTTATTAATTTTCAATTTTTTATCTTTCTTAAGAAATCCAGTAAAGTATTATTAACACCCTTATATCACTTATTCAGAAGATTATGGTGTGTTTTTTGAAAAACAAGGATATATCCTATATGCCAAAAATTATTTGAATTTGTGCCCATGTGCATATACATTCTAACACCCGATTTTTCTTTAAAGACTTCCATCTTGTTTTCCTATACACATCTCACTGAAGGAGCTAAGATGGTTTTGTTAGTATTTTTTGTTTGTTTGCTTTTGTTTTTTTGAGACAGGGTCTCACTATGTAGTTGAGACTAACCTGGAACTCACTATGTAGTACAGGCTGGTCTCTAACGCAGTGATCCTCCTGCCTCAGCCTCCCAAGTGCTGGGATTACAGGTGTGCGCCACCACGCCCAGCAGTGATCCTTTTAAATTATGAAGATTAGCAACTTTGCACATTTTTACATCTTTCTTCAGTGCAGCAAATTATGTGAAATGTAGGTGATTTGGTCATAGATCAGTTGTGAGCATATATTTAATATAAGTTACTTCAAATTACTGTACATTAATCAGGCATCAGTCTCTTAAATTGTAGGTCTGTGATATACATTCAAATTGTTTAAAAATCTGTGCCAATGGAAACATTCCTGAAATACATTTTGTTATACCCATACTTTAGTCTATTCTTAGTCTGTTGTGCCATTGTCTTCAAAGAAGATTATCACAAATTTATCATCATTAACTGAACATTTATATAGTCGATATTATTACTAGACACTACCAGATTATTCTTTTTTTTTTTTCTTTTGGTACTGGGGATCAAACTCGGGACCTTGTGCTTGGGAGGCAGGCAGCAAAACCACTGAACTAAATCCTTAGCCCATTCCAGATTATTCTTAAAATATTGTAGAAATGTACTTTGTCACAAACCATATATATAAGATCCTATTTTCCATATCCTCAAAAGCACTGGATGTTATCACTTTTATTCACATTTGTTTAGTTTTAGGGTTTTCTTTTTAATTTTTACTTTCAGTTTCCTAAGATCAAGTAAGCTACAACATTTTTTGTGTGTTTTTAACAATATTTCCCACTTATAAATTGTACAAAACATATTTTAACTCTTTAGGGTTTTCTTTTTAATTTTTACTTTCAGTTTCCTAAGATCAAGTAAGCTACAACATTTTTTTTTGTGTTTTTAACAATATTTCCCACTTATAAATTGTACAAAACATATTTTAACTCTTTTTTGTTAGATACACTGTATTTTTTCCTAGTTGAAACCTTGTTCATATTTTAAAAATATTTCACTTTTAACTATTTAAACTTTTATAATCTGTTATTATCCAATTATTTAATGATATATTATTTGGCACAGGTCTTTACAGAATTTCTTATCAAAACTTTTATCTAAAATCAAATTCAAAATTGAAGGAAAAATTAGAGCCAAAATCTCTTCAGGGTAATACAAATCAGGAGAACCTTAAGATGACAAGACTTTCTACCTAATGATAGAGTAGGGGTCCTGAAGGGATTTTGGTGTTCTTTTTGCTTGTAAGGACAGAGAATGATCTTGAGGAGACTGAAATGCCTGTAATCTTTTGGAAAGACAGCTAAATGAGCTAGATGTCCTTAAACTAAAGTCTAATCCAAAACAAGTCTCTAAGTCTGTTCAATTCCAATGAAAGCCGAAAGAGGGAAAGAATCTGCAGAAGTCTGCAGCTAGCAGAAGTTGGCTCATGAGGTTTAGGGAATGAGCCATCTGCATAACATAAAAGAGCAAGGTGAAACAGCAACTCCTGAAATAGAAATGAGAGCCATTTATCCACCAGACTTGGCTGTGATAAGTGATAAAGGTGGGTATGCTTAAAACATTTCAATATAAGTGAAACAATCTTTTATTGGAAGAAGACGCCATCCAGAAATTTAGTTTGAAAGAAGCTATAAATGGCACTGCTTCCCAGTGTCATTCAATGGAAAAGCAGGCATGTAAAATATTGCAGTGAATCCTTGCCCACCTTGTTCACCAGAGCTGGCAGGGTACAACTCCTGGCTCTTCTTCAAAGTCAAAGTGACCATGAAGTGTTGAATGGATTCAGGACATCAAGGCAGGCACAAGTATACAACTGAAGACATGAAAAAGCACTTGTAGAACTGATTAGAAAGTGGCAAGAATAATGGAATGAGTGTTTTTGAAGCAACGGGGAGTATTTTGGGAGAATATCACAGTAAAGGGCCTTTTAATGTATGCTATATTTTATTAGTGTATATATTAAAAAAAAAAAAGAAAGAAAGAAAAGTTGATGCCTGGTTCAGAACGTCAAAAGACAGCCTAACTTTCTTGTTAGGGACTAATGCATCTGCTGATAGCATAGATGACAGCGACCATTTGCCATTCTGAAAATCCCAGCATCTTTAAGAGTCACACAAAATCTCTTCTATTGTCTATATTTGGAGTAACAAAGTCTGGATGACAATACATGTTTATAATGTGGTTTACTGAATATTTTAAGCCCACTGTTGAGTCAGCTAACAAAGATTTCTTTCAAAGTTTTACTCTTCATCGACAATGTACCTGCTCACCAAGAACCCTGATGGATGTTCAGTGAGATTAATGCTTGCTTGCCTGTTAACTCAGTATCTATTCCACAGATGATGACCAAGGTGTGCTTTTCATTGTCAAGTCTTATATTTAAGAACACAATTTGTAAGGCATAAATAGTATGTAATTGGAAAAAATAAATTTTAAAAATTAAGAAAGGATTATCATTCTGAATGCCATGAAGAATATTTGTGATTCATAGGAAGAGATAAGAATAAAGACATTTACAGGAGTTTGGAATAATTTGAATCTGACTCATAGACAACTTTGAAAGGTAAAAGATTTCCTGGTAGCAGGTAACTCGTAGTAGAAATATCAAGAAAATGAGAACTAGATGGACAGCATGAAGATTTGCCACAATCTCATGCCAAAGTCTTAATGGATGAGCAGTTGCTTCTTATGGATAAGCAAAGAAAGTGGCTTCTCGAAAAAGCAACTACAATACTCGTAGTGAAGATTCTAGAAACACTGCTGTGAGAGAACAATGACTTAGAGTATTACATACATTACTTGAGAAAGCAGTGGAAAAGTTTGAGAGGATTAACCCCAGCATTGAAAAAAATTCTGGTGTGGATAAAAAGCTATGAAATAGCACCACATGCTAGAGAAAGTCTTTCCAGAAAAGAAGAGTCAATCAATGGGGTACACTTACTGTCTTTTTAAAGAAACTGCTACAGCCAACCTGTGCTTCCAATACTCCCACCCTGATTAGCCAGTGTTGATCAACTTCTCTTCTTGAATTTAGATTTTTTAGATGCCAGATATAGGTGAAGTTTAGTATTATTTGTCTTTCTGTAAATGGATTTTACCATTTAACATAACATTTTCCAAGTTCATTCAAACTTTCATAGATGGTAGAATTTCCTTCTTCCTTTGGGATAACATTCTGTTGCATATGTGTGTATGCATTTGGTTTTTTTGTTTATGCTACATATTTTAATGGGTATGTCAAGTGAATCCATATTTTACGACATGACCATCCAGACCCTCCACCAGCAAAAGACATAATGACTTGCTGAAGAATTTTTGGCTTGCAGAGAATTTTAAACTATAAGCTATGTACATTTTAGAGCCACTGCTATTACACACTTAACAAACTACCATACATAATAAATATTACTTTTATGTGCAATGGGAAACAAAAAACTGTGTGATTGAATTTAATATAATATTCAGTATATTCCTGTGCTCTAGAATGCTATCCACAAAATCTCCAATTATGTATGTACCCTCTATATTGTTTTCCCAAGGATCAAATCACCTAATGATTTAATCTCAAAATGTATAATTATTGTTGAGATAAATTACTATATTTTTATTAACTGTGCTCTCCTGTACATCATATATATCTTGAACTTATTTCTCTTATATAAGTAAAATTTTCAGTCTTTGATCAACACCTCCCCAATCTCTCTACTACCAACTTCTGGTAATCACCATGATACTTTCCTTCTCTGAATTTAGATTTTTGGATTTTTAGATATAAGTGAAGTCAGGCATTATTGGTCTTTCTGCAAATGGTTATATCATTTAACATACTATTTTCCAAGTTCATTCAAGCTTTCATATATGCTAGAATTTCTTTCTTCCTTTAGGTTGAACACTATTCTGTTGGGTATGTACACATATCATTTTTTCTTTATTTATTCTACATGTTCTAATGGGTCTGTAGAGTGAATTTATATCTTACGAATGTGAGGTGCAAATATCTCTTTGACATACTATACTAATTTCATATATCAGCATAAGATCATGGGATCTTACTACATTTTATATTTAATATTTGAGATAATTTAAAATTGTGTATTAGGTTCTAAAAACATTTGATCATATTATGTGGGAATACATATAACTTTGTCCAGTATTTTGTAATAATTTTGCATGTCTTTTTTATTGCACTTGTCAGAAATTGCAAAATAATATTGGAAAAATGTGGTGTTACTAGATTTCCTGAATATTTTCCTTAGGCATTACATGGTTCACTGAGAAACCTGTATTACTTTAGTTATATTGCTTCCTATATAATTTGAGTAACAATTTAGCAGCTCAAACTAATAACTAAGAGCATTACAAATTAAAATGTATTATAAATATAAATATTTTAATACATTGAAAGTTATTTTTTCCAGCAATAATTGACCAGTGAGCTTTCTTGTGCCGCAGAAAATCTGAAGCGGCATAGTTCAAATGTAAATTGTACAAAATATTATAAACCACAACAGTAGTGTAAGAACCATGGATTTATAATTAACCAACATACCACCTCTAGGTGTTAGCAGGTCAGTTTTTCCCAAAATATTCACAGCAATACCTGTGGATTAGTGAGTATATTTTATATAATCTTACCACTCTCTAGTTAACAATTAGAATCTCTCACCCATCCTCCCCCCCTCCCCCCCCCCGGTACTGGTGATCGAACTCAGGACCTTGCATTTGTGAAGCTGGCAGCAGAACCCATTGAGCTAAATCCCCAGCCCTCCTTCACCCATTCTTAAAGCTTGACAAGACTTTCTAATTGTCCCTACAAATTAAAGGTGGAAGTGATGCTTCTGAGATAGGGTACCAACTGCAAGTGTTTCTGTGTAGCCCAGGTCTCTTTCTTCTGTCTTCCTTTTGCTGTTTCCCTGCCTCTGTCTATCTCAATAATTATCTCAGTCTCTCATCAGAGCACTCACATTTGTATCCAGGAGCTATGTAAGGAAGGCCAAGCCATATGGAAGGCTTCAGGATACCATTTCAGTGTGAAGCTTAAGTTTCCACAGATTTCTAACTTCAAGAAAAAAAATAGTGAACAAATTTTCAGGTAATTATAGGCACTGGTCATTTATTTTTCTTGAATTTTAAAATCTCTCATCAGAAGTGCTAGAGATCATGTACCACTGACATCTTGACCCCTTTTTGCTTATCTGGATTGAGGAGCCACAGGATCTATGAAAGGAGTATTGCTATTTTGTAGCAGTGCATTCAGGTAACTCAGTATACAACTAATGGACACCAAAGGACTATTGGAAAGAAAGCTTCCACAAACAGAAAGGTTCATCTCTACTAAACGGAATAGTAGTTTCATCGGTTTGTTTGTTTTTAAAGTAAGCAGCTCAAAACAAACACATTGGGAAAGAATTAAGATAACATATACCTTGATCTCACTCTTTGCCATCTCTTCTTCCAGCTTCTCATGAGAAGATGATGAGACTAAACCCAGCTGAGACAGAGGCCCTACGGGCTTGTTGATGTAGTCTGTATGGGTGAAGAAACAGGCAGAACCTTTCTTCAGGCATAAATTAATGATTATAAAAGCATGAACAACATGTAAAATATCACATTTTTTCCTGAAGCTAAGCTGTAAAACAAGCAGTCATAATAGTAGAAAGAAATACTTTTGTGAAGGGAAAGCTTACTTCTTTCTTGCATTCATAGTCATATTTATGTTGAAATTCTGAAATCAGGGCAATATGCAAACTGGCTGTTAGAGTATTCTGTATTTTGAGGGCAATAATAAACCATTAGTGAAAAAAATAATGACACAATTTAAGACGGTCCTAATTACGGTAAAAAAAAAAATATTCCACAAGTGAACACACACACAGAAATGATAACAACATTTAGATTTTTCGTTAATGGTTTTGTATTTACATAAAAATAAGAGAAATCTAAGGAGGTACACATGAGAAGCAAAAGTCTCCTTTCCACCATATTTAGCCCAACTTTGCCAATATTTCTTAGCCCAACTTTTCCATTATTTCCTTACAAAAATATTACCTTTATATAGGTAATTGTTCATTTAGAAGAAACAGCATAAAATTGTGCATATATAT
>NW_022900915.1:28363838-28364196 GCF_012274545.1 Fukomys damarensis | reverse complement strand
TATATATATAATAAAATCCACTAGGAGATTGTATATGTATATATATATACAATCTCCTAGTGGAGTTTAAGAATGAAAAATAAGTTTAATCTAAAAAATCAATTACTATAATTTATCACATTAAAACTAGCATATAAAAACTATATGACCATTCCAATTCATACAGAAAAAAAAAAAACCTTTAGATAAAACAACTATTTGTGGTTTAAAAGCAAAATGAAACTTTAAGAAAAATACAAATGTGAATAAACATCCTCAACTTGATCATGGGAATCTGAAAAACTGTAACTAAGACATTTAATAGTGAAAACTTAAGTACTTCCCATATAATGTGAGGAATAAATCAATATGTCCTTCC
>NW_022900915.1:28360543-28363791 GCF_012274545.1 Fukomys damarensis | reverse complement strand
TATATATATATATATATATATATATATACACATATATATATAGTAAAAAATTAAATAGGTAAACAGTTTGGAAAGGAAGAAGAAGACCTGTTTCTATTAGCAATCATAGAAATCATGAAGAAATTGCAAAAACTTTCCTAGAAATAATAAGTCAATTGAGTCAAGTTTCAGGATATTAAAAAATCATTTATATTTTATACATTAGAAAAGTGGAAATTTTATTTCAACCAGCACAGTGTAAGACATACAAATGTCACATAAGCACATGAAAAATGGCCACATGTCATTGTCATCTAGAAAAAAATTAAATACATTATGAGACACATATAAAATTTTTAAAAAACAGATCATTTGGAATTGAAAAGGACATGAAGCCTCCAAATCTCTCATATTTTTAGAAGTAATATATATCATATAATAGTGTTATATGTATATACATATTTGTAACCAGTGAAACTCCTTTAGAAAATTGTTTGACTTCTATTTAAATTTAAACATAACATACTATGATTCAGCAATTCTATTCTTAGTTGTTCATATAAAATAAATTGTAAAGTATGTCTTTAAAGGATTTGATAAAATAGTTATAGTATTTATCTTTATTATACCTAATTTTAAAAAAGGAAAAGAAAAACCTTGAAAATAATCCCAGTATTTACCAATAGGAAAATGGATAAATCCGCTGTATTATATTAAAATCTAGCAGTAAAAAAGAAAGTACAAACTACTGATTCATGTAACAGCATACATGAATTTTAAAAATGTTATGGTACAAAAGACAGCCAAAAAGAGATACTATATGATTCCGCTACTTTAAAATCCAGGATTTTAAAAACTAAAAATTATTAAACTCTGTTAATAGAAATCAAATCACTTCCTTCTGGCTTGATAAGGTCCTGAGAAATTTTCTGATACAGTAGAAATATATCCTAACAGATATTTGTCAAAATTGAGTGAATGCTGCACATAAGAGCTGAACATTTAGCTAGAACTGAAAGGGAGGGAGGGGGGAGAGAGAGAGTCAAAACAAGCTAAAGAAATAATGAAAATAATCACTTATAAACCAAACCTAGTAATGAGGAAAATGTTTGCCAAATATTTCTGGCCAAATAGTTTATTTAAAAAATTTTTAAAAGTCTATTTCACAGTCTTTTTCACCTCAATGTATGCTGGCTTACTGAAAAAAAAATATGTGGCAAAGTTAGGAAAACAATTTTATAGTAACATTTTTTCATAAATGACAGCAAAATATGACTCAGTAAAATTTGTGGAAGCAGGTTCTATGTTGAGAAGTATGTTCTGTATGTTCCTTTAAACTAACTTTTTAAAAGTACTCCTTAGACTAATATCTAGAATATACAAAAAACTAAAAAAAGAAAGAAAGAAAGAAACCACCCAATGTTAAAGACTCAGTCAAGAAATGGGCAACACCAATAAACAAACACTTCACAGAGAAATAAATATAAATTTTCAACAAATATATTAAAAAATGTTCGACATCTCTGGGCATTAAAGAAACGCAGATTCTAAGAAAAGCTAAACTCCTGTCTTGCTCTAGGAAAAATGGAATTCAATTAGAAATAAAGCAGTAACAAATGCTGGCAAGACTGTGATAAAACAGTAACCTCCTACATTGCAGATGTGAGTGTAAGCTGGTAAATCACCATGGAAATCAGCATGGAGCTTTCTCAAAGAACTGAAATTAGAAATTCCATTTGACCCAGATATCCCCCTTCTAGATATTGTTCCCAAAGAGATTAAGACATATTACCATAGTGAAACATGCATAGGAATGCTTGTAGGACTTCAATTCATAATAGCTAAATCCTGGTAGCAGCCTGTTTATCCATCAACAGATGACTGGATAAAGAAAATATGGTATCTTTATATAATGGAATACTACTTGGCTATAAATAGTGACAGATTTGAAATATTTTAAAAAATGGATGTGCCTGAAAAATATAATGTTGAGTAAAGTAAATCAGATACACAAATTTAAATACTGTACAGTGTCTCTCATTTGAATAATAGAAAGCACAAATAGAATAATAAAAGATGGACAGAGGGGACAAGGGGATGTAGTTCTTGCAATAGGGAAGGGGTCCAAGAGAATAAGGGTGTGGGGCCAAGGATTTAGCTCAGTGTTACTGTACCTGCCTTGCAAGCACAAGGTCCTGAGTTCATTCCCCCATACCACAAACAAACAAGAGAACAAGGATGAGGAGTGTAGAGGAGGAGAGAGGAAAATATATACAACAAATATATGCCATATGTAGGAGCCTAATAATCTCACTGAATGTAAACATTATATGCCATAACACAAAGATTAATAATACCAATAAGAATGAAAATTGGGGTAGTGGAATTAGAGGAGAAGGGAAGGAGGGAGAGGGAAGGGGATTTTAAAATGAAACAAGCTGTAGTATGTAAATGTACCTACTCTCCAAGATGATTGTACAGTGCATGTAAATCAAACGTACTAATAAAACTATAAAGTTATTAAAAATTACATGAGTCCATGTTCATAGTATGTAATTATTGCATTTATCATGGGCAGTGGGTACATGTATACAACACATCTTAATTCATTTTATTTTTGCTTCCCCTCGCCTCCCTCCTTCTCCCTTTGTTTCTCCATGGGAGGATAAAGGAAATATGATAATGCAGAATGGATTACACCACTTCCATAAAGAAGGATAAATTTGTGTTATTTATAGGAAAATAGGTGGACCTTGAGACAAGTTTAAATATCCTGTGATTTCTCTTGTTTGAGAAACCCAAAGTATAAATAACTTAAAGAGCAAAATAAAGCTACATAATAGGAGACAGATCTCTTCAGTGGGAAGGAGATCACCTGTCCAGCTCTCTCTCTCTCTCTCTCTCTCTCTCTCTGAAGACCTGACTGAGCTATCTCTGTATCTAGATAGATTTAAAACAGGTACACTATTCAGATTTCCCTTCACTTGGACTTATAAACCATCTTTTTTCTTGTACACTTCTGTATATGGTATTATAGATCCTCTATGTTTATAAACAGTACATCTCATTTACACAGTATGGTAATTTTTGCTGATTGTACTGAGCAATACAGTACTGCAGTTTTTAAAATAAATTTTATTTTTTTATTAATTTTATTGAGTTTATTGGTACATTTTAGGGATACAGTACAGTTACATTCATTGTTGGGATCATGTACCTCTACATGGCAAGTCTTGATTCTCATTTTTTCCCCTTACCTCTGCCCTCCC
>NW_022900915.1:28312412-28360202 GCF_012274545.1 Fukomys damarensis | reverse complement strand
CTATAAACATGGGTGCACATACTTCTCTGTGATATGATTTTTTTAGTTCTTTTGGAAAGATACCCAGAAGAGGGACAGCTAGGTCAAATGGAACCTCCAGTCCAAGCTCTTTGAGGTATCTCCATATTGATTTCCACAGTGGTTGCACCAGTCTGCACTCCCACCAACAATGGACAAGGGTTCCTTTCTCCCCACAACCCTGCCAACATTTGTTATTGTGTGATTTCTTGATAGCAGCCATTCTTTGTGGGGTGAGGTGGAATCTCAGTGTTGTTTTCATCTGCATCCCTGGAATGACAAGTGATGTGGAACATTTTTTCAAATATTTTCTTGCTGCTTTTACTTCTTTGTCTGAGAAATGTCTGTTCATTTCAGATGCCCATTTTTGAATCGGGTCTTTATATTTGGGGGACTGATTGTTTTGAGTTCTTTATATATCCTTGATAATAGTCCTTTGTCTGAGGAACAGCTGGTAAAAACTTTTTCCCACATTTTAGGTTGCCTCTTAGTTCTGCTAATGGTTTCTTTTGAAGTACAGAAGCTTTTTAGTAAGATGAGATCCCAGTTGTTGATTCTATCTGCTAGTTCCCGTGCTACTGAGGATTTGTTCATAAAGTCTTTTCCTATACCAATGTCTTCCAGAGTTCTGCCTAACTTACCTTCCAGCAAGTTTAATGTTTCTATTTTAATATTTAGCTCTTTAATCCATTTGGATTTTAATTTAGTGCATGGTGAAAGATAAGGGTCTAATTTTAATCTGTGGCAGGTTGACATCCAGGTTTTCCAACACCGTTTATTAAAGAGGCTATCTTTCCTCCACTGAGGATGGTCAGCTCCTTTGTCAAAGATGAGGTAACTGAGTACATCTAGGTTTGTTTTTGTGTCTTCCAGTCTGTTCCACTGATCCTCAGGCCTATTTCTTTTCCATTACCATGCTGTTTTTATCACAGTGGCTTTGTAGTATAGCTTCAAATTGGAAATTGTTACACCTGGTACCATGTGACTGTTGCCCATGATGGTTTTTGCTATTCTAGGTCTCTTGTGGTTCCAAATGAATTTTTGGATTCTTTTCTCAAGTTCTGTGAAATATAGTGTTGGAATTTCAATTGGCATTGCATTGAATGTATCTAGCAGTTTTGGTAGTATGGCCATTTTCACTAAGTTGATTCTTCCTACCCAGGAGCAGGGAATATCTTTCCATTTTTTAATATCCTCTTTGATTTCTTTTTTCAGAGTGCTGTAGTTTTCAGTGTAGAGATCTTTTGTTTCTTTTGTTAGATTGATTCCTAGATACTTCATTTTTTTGGATGCTCTTGTAAAAGGAATTTTTCCCCTTATTTCTCTTTCCGTCTGTCTGTTATTTGTGTGTAAAAAGGCTATTGATTTTTGGATATTCACCTTGTATCTAGATACTCTACTGAATCTGTCAATTAAGTCTAGAAGTTTCTTGGTGGAGTTTTTTGGATCTTCAATGTAGAGTATCATATCATCAGCAAATAATGATAGTTTAACTTCTTCCTTTCCTATCTTTATTGCTTTAATTTCTTTCTCTTGTCTAATTGCTCTGGCTAATGTTTCCAGAACTATATTGAAGAGAAGTGGTGATAGTGGGCATCCTTGTCCTGTTCCTGATTTTAACATGAAGGTTTTCAGTTTTTGGCCATTTAATATGATGTTGGCTGATGGTTTTTCATAGATAGCCTTTATTAAATTGAGGTATAGACCATCTATTCCAATTTTTTGCAGGGTTTTTATCATGAATGGGTGTTGAATTTTATCAAATGCTTTTTCTGCATCTATTGAGAGGATAATATGGTTGTAGTCCTTGACTTTGTTAACATAATATGTTACATTCACTGACTTTCGTATGTTGAACCACCCTTGCATCTCTGGAATAAATCCGACTTGGTCATGATGGATGATCTTCTTAATAATCCTCTGTATTCTGTTTGCTAGTATCTTATTAAGGATTTTTGCATCTATATTCATTAAGGAGATTGGTCTGTAGTTCTCCTTTTTGGTTGTATCTTTCTCTGGTTTGGGAATCAGAGTGATACTTGCTTCCAGGAATGAATTTGGAAGTATAGCTTCTCTTTCAATTTCATTGAAAAGTTTGAAGAGTAATGGTAGTAGTTCTTCTCTAAATGTCTTGTAAAATTCAGCAGTGAATCCATCAGGGCCTGGGCTTTTCTTTGTTGGTAAGTTTTTAATTACATTTTCAATTTCACTGATTGTGATTGGGGTGTTTAAAATGTTTTTATCTTCTTCGTTCAACTTTGGTAATTCATAAGTATCTAGAAATCTGTCCATTTCTTCTGTGTTTTCCATTTTATTAGAGTACAGGTTCTCAAAGTAGGTGTTCATGATCCTCTGGATTTCTTTCGGATCTGTTGTGACTTCGCCTTTTTCATTCCTAATTGCATGGATCTGAGCCTTTTCTTTCCTTTTTTTGATAAGATTAGCTAAGGGTTTGTCAATTTTATTTATTCTTTCAAAAAACCAGCTCTTTGTTTCATTTATTTTTTGTATCGTTTTCTTAATTTCAATTGCATTGATTTCTGCTCGGATCTTTATAATTTCCTCTCTTGTTCGAGCTTTGGGTTTTTCTTGCTCTTGTTTTTCTAGGAGTCTAAGTTTCATCGTTAAGTTGTTTATTTGAGCCCGCTCTGTTTTCCTAGTGTGGGCATTCAATGTTATGAATTTTCCACGTAGAACTGCTTTCATTGTGTCCCAAAGATTCCTGTATGTTGTATTGGCATTCTCATTTATTTGTAAAAACTGTCTAATTTCTTCTTTAATTTCCTCTGTAATCCATTGATTGTTTAGGAGAGTGTTGTTCAGTTTCCATGTGCTTGTGAAGTTTCTATAGTTTCTTGTGCTATTGATGTCTAGTTTGATTGCACTATGATCTGATAATAAACAGGGGATGACTTCAATTTTTTTGCATTTATTTAGACCTGTTTTGTGAGCCAGTATGTGGTCTATTTTGGAGAATGATCCATGTGCAGCCGAAAAGAATGTATATTCTGGTTTTTGGGGGTGGAATACTCTATAAACATCTATTAAGTCCATGTGTTCCAAAGCTTGGTTCAGTTCTATTATTTCATTGTTGATTTTCTGCCTAGTAGATCTGTCAATTTGTGATAGTGGGGTATTTAAATCCCCCACTACAATTGTATTAGTGCTTATTTGGTTTTTCATGTTACTTAATATTTGTTTTATATAGTTGGGGGCATTTATATTTGGTGCATATATGTTTATGATTGTCAGCTCTTCCTCTTGAATTGTTCCCTTTACAAGGATGTAGTGTCCTTCTTTGTCTCTCTTAATGAGTTTTGGTTTGAAATTTACTTTATCTGAGAATAAGATTGCTACCCCTGCTTTTTTCTGGACTCCTGACGCATGGAGAATTGTTTTCCATCCTTTCACTTTCAGTCTATGGACTTCCTTTTGCACTAGGTGTGTTTCTTGTATACAACATATTGTTGGATTTTGCTTCTTAATCCATTCTGCCAATCTGTTTCTCTTGATTGGTGAATTGAGGCCATTAACATTGATGGTTACAACTGATATATTTTGACTTATTCTTGTCATGTTTTTGTCCATTTGTTGACTCTTTTTACTTTTTCTCCCATCTCCTTTTAGTTTCTTGCCTTGCCTATTTGATTTGGTCTGTTGGGCCTCATGTTATTGTGAATTTCGTTGTCCTTTTCTAGGATATTGTTTAGAATTCCTTGCAGTGCTGGTTTGGTGTTCATGAAATTTCTCAGGTGCTCTTTGTCGTGGAAGTATTTTATTTCCCCATCTATTTTGAAAGAGAGTTTTGCAGGATACAAAAGTCTAGGTTGGAGATTCTTTTCTTTTAGGACTTGGAATACCTCACTCCAGGCTCTCCTTGACCTAAGGGTTTGTGTTGAAAAGTCTGCTGTGATTCTAATGGGCTTCCCTTTGCATGTGATTTGTTTCTTTTCTCTTACTGCTTGTAGTATTTTGTTTTTCTGTTGGATTTCTGGAATCTTGATTATTATATGTCTAGGTGTAGATTTTTTTTGATCGTGGCTAGTTGGGGTTCTATATGCCTCACTTATCTGTATGTCTAATTCTTCCCTTCTGTTTGGGAAGTTTTCTGTCATTAATTCTGTGAAGAGCTTTTTTATATCATTTGTGTTTTCTCCTGTTTTTTCATGAATTCCTATCAGTCTTATGTTATTTTTCTTTGTATCGTCTAGGAGTTGTTGGATTGATTTCTCATGATCCCTTACTGTTTTTAATAGACCTCTTTTTTCACGGTCACTGACTGCTATCCTATCTTCTATATCTGAAATTCTATCTTCGCAATCTTTTATTCTGTTTCGTACACTTTCAATAGAGTTTTTAATCTCCTGGATATCTGTTTGAATCTGTTTTATGGATTCCATTTCTTTCCTCTGTTGGGCATTCATTGTTTCCATGTCTTTCTTATGCTGAGTCTTCATGGCTTCTATCACAGTCTTGAGCTCATCTATTTTTTTCTCAGTTTCTGCTCTAGAGTCTCGAATCATGACTTCTATTTTGCTCATCATCTCTCTGGCTAGCTGGGAAATTATTTCTGATTTGAATTTTTCTAGAGCCTGATTGATCAATTTTGTTACCTCCTGTGCTATGGGTCCAGGGAGTCCTGTTGGTTCACTATCAGACTTTTCATCCTCATTTGTCCTACTATTTGCTATTGGTGAACTGGATATTTGTTTTTGTGTCTTGCTTAAGTGTTTTCTCATTTTTATTTTTATTGTTGGGTTGTCCTTCTTTAATTTCTGGGTATTACTTAAATCTTCCTAATATAGTTGCGTTTTAGCTTTTGAGTTTCTAATGACTCATAGACATTCTCGTTTTCATAATATCAGAGAAAACAACTCTTTAAATCAATCACCACTCTTTGTCCCAATTGATACATTCAGCAGCCCAATAGGATCAGGCACAGCTTGCCAACTGACCACTTATGGTAGTCATTAATGTATCACCTTTAACTCATGTGAATTAGATTAATTTCAAGAAGCAGCTCATAGTATGTTTGCAGTGAATATTCTTTTCAATATGGCATCTTTACCATTTAGGATGGGGGGTTCGACTTAGAACAAGAGGATTAGATAAGTGAAAGAATTAGAGCAGGTTTGAAGTGAATCCAGAGGTTGTAGAATTACCTTACTATCTTTACAAAGCTATTAAGTTCAGGGGGGATAGAGAGAGTGCAGGAATAAGGACAGGAATATATCCCCTTAACAATAACAGGCGCTTGCCTTCCCTTGAAGTTACAGAGCCATGAGTGAGGTAAAATGACTGGAGAAAAGAACATAAAGAGAAACCCCTCCTAAAAAGAAAAAATAATAAAAGAAGAAGCCTGAGTTATTCAGGAGCTGGAATAAAAAGGGAGATGAGGGACAATATGGTGGAGCAAGAGACTGAGTTGGAGAGAGAGGACAGAAAAAAGAAAGAAATTTTAGGGTGGAATGAGGAAAAAAGAAAAAAGAGAGAGAGAGAAAAAAAGAATTTGAAGGTCCTCTTTCAGGCTGTCTCTGATCTCATATTATACCACATGCACAGCCATATGCGGAACCAAATCCCCTGGTCTCAGCTAGCCAATGGCTGTTCCCCACGACTGAGACTGAACACAATCTATAAGGCCTGATTTTAGTTTCCTTACCCTCAGGGTTGAACTCCACTCAGTTCTATTACAGGTTTCCCCTGCCCTTTCTTTAAAGATGTTCAAAGTTGGGAGCTCAGAAAACTACCCTTCATGAGAACCTATGTCTCTGCAGAGTTGGTCCAAGGATTGGCCCAATCAGGAGCTTTGAGAACTGGGGGGATCATTTCAAGGGCGCCCGCGCGGCTCCCTTCCTTCCTGGGTCTGTTGTCGCGCAGGCCGGGAGGTCCAATAAATTTTATTTTTAAAATTTTTTATTTTTATTTTTATTTTTTATGTTCTGTTATACAATACAATATCACATGAAAGTTATGCAAATAAAAGCAAAGTCATCAAGATGGAGTTTCCTTTGACCATCTCTTTGTTCTGTACATATTATATACAATTTCTCATTCATGTCATGATCTGATCACAGGAATGTTACTTTGTCCATAAATGAGGGCAGTCTGTATCACAGACTGAATTTGACATTCAGATAACTGAGGCATATAGGCCCCCCAACTATCCACAATAAAGAAAATCTACACCTAGACATATAATAATCAAGACCCCAGAAACCCAACAGAAGAATAAAATACTACAAGCAGTAAGAGAAAAGAAACAAATCACATGAAAAGGAAAGCCCATCAGAATCACAGCAGACTTTTCAACACAAACCCTTGGGGCAAGGAGAGCCTGGAATGAGATATTTCAAGTGCTAAAAGAGAGCAACCTCCAACCTAGACTGATGTATCCTGCAAAACTCTCTTTCAAAATGGATGGGGAAAGAAGATACTTCCACGACTAAAAACACCTGAGAAACTACATGAATACCAAACCAGCACTTCAAGTAATTCTAAACAAGATCCTAGAAAAAGACAATGAAAGCAACAACACGAGGCCCAACAGGGCAAATCAAAGAGGCAAGGTAAGAAACTAAAGGAGAAGGAGAAAAAGTAAAAAGAGTCAACAAAAGGCCAATAACATGTCAATAATAAGTCAGTACATATCAGTTATAACCATCAATGTCAATTGATTATTATATGTCTAGGTGTCTGTTTGAATCTGTTTTATTGATTCCATTTCTTTCCTATGTTGGGCATTTATTTTTTTCATTTCTTTCTTATGCTGGGCCTTCATGGCTTCTATCATGGTCCTGAGTTCATCTTTTTTTTTTTTTTTTTTTGTCAGTTTCTGCTCTAGAGTCTCAAATCACAACTTCCATTCTGCTCACTATCTCTATGGTTATCTGGGAAATTATTTCTGTTTTGAATTTTTCTACAGCCTGATTGGTCTGTTTTGTTACTTCCTGTGCTTTGAGTGTCCTGGTGGTTCACTATCAGCCTTTTCATCCTCATTTGCCCTACTGTTTGCCATTGGTGAGCTGGAAGTCTGTCTTTGTGTCTGCTTAAGTGTTTTATCATTTTTATTTTTGTTGTCAGGCTGTCCTTGGTTTAATCTCTGTGTTATCACCCAAATCTTCCTGATATCGTTGTGCTCTAGATTCTGGGTCTCTAATGACCCACAGACATTCTCATCTTCATAACATCAGAGAAAACAGCTCATCAAATCAACCAAAATCCTTTATCCCAACTGATACAATGAGCAACACATTAGGATCAAGCACAATTTGGAAACTGACCACTAGTCTAAACCTTAAACCATTTGAATTAAATTGAAATCAAGAACCAGTCTAGAACATGTCTGCAGTGAACAAACTTTTCAATATAGTATATTTACCATGTAATGGCTCAGACAGAGCTAGGATGTAAGAACCCTGATATCAGTTAGCTGATGGCTGAACCCCATGATGCAGACTGACCTCGGGCTGCAAGGCCCAGCTTGAGTTCCCCTACCTTCTGAATAGTTGAACTCCACACCATTCTACTACAGATTTCCCACACCCTTTCTTTAAAGATGTTCAAAGTTGGGCACTCAGAAAAATATCCTTTATGACCACCTCTGCCTCTGCAGAGTGGGTCCAAAGACTGGCACAATCAGGAGGTCTGAAAGTGCCCCGGGGGTGGTGGTGGTAAGGGGAGTTATGGGGATTCAGGGTGCCAGCGTGGCTACCTTCCTGATGCTGGAGCAATGGTGGCTCCAGGTGGGAGAGGGCGTGGCTCCCTTTCCTGCAGTGGATCAGGGCCCAGGCTACCTTCCTGATGCTGGAGCAATGGCCCTAAAAATTCTTTTATATAGCAAAAGATATAGCTTCCAGCTTATAACAAAAGATATTCCTTTAGGATTATGCAATAGATATTTGCATAAGACAACCTTTTGTTTGAACTATGGCTTGGGCAGTCAGTACATACCTAATACGAAGACAGGCAGTTTATTCATCAATTGTGTGTTTTATTTTTCTCATAATTTTTGAGGTCATAACAACAAGTAGGATAATGTATACAAATTGACTAGCATATAAAATACCTGCTATGATCTCTTAAACTTGTGTATGCATAATTCCTTTGCTTTGAACTATAGTCTCTTGTGGTATTAGAAGATTCCACTGCATTGTGAGTATATGAATTTGACTTCATGGTGATCATTGTTTAGAATTATTTTCATTTGTAATTTTTGAACTTTTGTTGAGAGGCATCTCAGTCCTACAAGAACCATAACTAGAATTTTAATATTTGCCACATTAAAATATTTATTTTCTGTTTTCCCGTACAGTGGAAACTTGACTTATGAATTAAATTTGTTCTCAAGGGCTAGGTATAACAAAAGGGCTCAGGCTTCTCTACACAACCTTCAAAGTCTCTCTCCTGTATACATGCAGATATCAGTGCCTTTAGAGTGACATTGGCCCAGAATTTCTCAATTAACCCCACACAGAAAAGGATGCTGTAATGCTCCTTCCAGAAACTCTGTAAAGGTTAAATCTGTATCTGAGACCATTTGGAATCATGAGTGGCTAGCATTTGGGTCATAACTCAAAACTTTGTTTGAAAGTCAAAGTTAAAATTCTGGCTATAACCCAGGGTGTTCGTATGTCAGGCTGGTCATAACTTGAGGTTCCACTGTACATTATCAACTCTAATATTATTGCACTACATCAACACTATTTGTAGTACAGGTAGTAAAAAAATTCTCTATTCTGTAAGGGGCTTTACTGTATAAACTAAAAGCTAAATTATAAAATATTTTCATAAAATGTAACAAGATAGTGTCAGAAACAAATCATATCTGTCACACCAACTTCAGCAAAACAGAGGCAAATAATTTTTTATCCTATGTTATTACTCCAGCTTTTCAATTCCTTTAAAACCAAGCTGCTTGAAAACACTGAAAATACTCACATGATGGGAGAAATCACTCTGATAATAATCTTCATGGAGTTTTCCTAGAAATCATATTTGAAATATCATTTAATATGTGAATGTGATGTCTCTTTTTGTCTAGGAAACATGGGTAATTATCTTATCAACAGCAGAATAATGTGAAAAATAGCTGCCAACTGTGAAATGATGGGGGAGATCCATTTACCTACAATAACTGTTAAGCAAGGAATAAAAGAAGTTTTCCCACACTACCATATGTGCAATCAATCATTACTAGGAGTGTAAGTTGTGATACAACATTATTTATAAAGAGAAATTGTTATTGAGGTTACTGCCAACTTTGTCTTTCAGGCATTTTGTAATAATATTTTAAGTAAGATGACAAAAATGATTTCTTCTATAGAAAATATTTTAAGGAAATCTGTAGTTGTTGTTTTAGAATTATATTATTACCATTCATTTATCTTTGAAAAACTCCATTTTTTTTGAGAATTGTATAACCTAATAACTGTGAACAGTTGCTGTAGAAAACCTTTTCCCTGAAGACCTTAAACCACACAAGTATGTCACTTTCTTCTTAATAAAATTAGGATCGATTTTAGCCAGTGGCTAATTCACATGAGCCAAAAAGCCTGTTTATCAAGCAATTGTGTGCTTTTCAAGATTCCTCACAAGGCTTTTATTTTCTGTGACTAATAGTAAATGTTATTCATCAAATTTTACCCAACATAGTAAATTCAAAACTTTGAAAGATCCTCCCTGAACTGCATGATTGATCTCAGGCCTTCATCCATTGAACTCTCTGCTCCTCGATACTAAGAAAATGAGGGAACTGTCAATGAACTGCTCTCCCTACCGCAGGGGGTCTTAGTGAACTTGGTGTACATTTCTAGCCAGTTGTGTTTCTCTCAGGTCCTTAGCAGGTCAATAACGTGCAGGAAGTGCATCTATAAATACATAAATATTTATGTTTTCTAGAATGTGCTCAACTTGTCTGTAGCAATTAATTTTAATTATTTAATAGTAATGAGCTGGCAACTGAGATTAGCAATACAAAAAGAGGCAGTCTGTACATGTAAGTTTCCATTATAAAATATTAATGTTTTGAAGCAAGCTAACTTGTCAAATGTCCTAACCCAACACTCTTATATTACTATATGGAAGCAATGTACATACTCACTGTTTCAGTGTTTCTCCTATTACAAAGATTTGACTGCCCTTTCTGAGCCATGTTACTTCTCCATCTAAACAATGTCAAGTGATGATGAACACCTTATGTCAAAGGTTTTAGGTACCTATTGCCTCTGAAAATTTAACAACTCTGCGTAGCATTTTATTGAGTTTCTCCAGCATGGATTCTGTGTGATTTTTAGAAGTACTTCCTTTTGAAGTGCATTTTCCCCTTTTAATTTGGGCAAAATATGCAAACAGATTGAATACAGCTGCTGTACATTCAATAGATGACACAAACTAGACGATTCATCTGTAAATTTAATGTCACCATGGGTAAGCTACTTATTTGTTAATATATAGAACAACTTTTGGTCAGTTAATGCTTTATATTGACATTCTGTGCATCCGAATATGTAAGAAGCTTTCAGACATTTTCAGCTTGTATAGAGAATGATTTAATAAGTGTATTTATGAAACAATAGTAATTGACGCAGTTAGTTATTTGTTCAGAGACATTAATGAAAGGTTTCAGTCATTAAGAAAGTGACTTATAATATGCCTAGATACACCAATCTTACTGCATAGAAAAAACAGACATTTTTATTCTTATCTTTAAAGTTTTACACATGAGCATTTCAATTCCCAGATAGTATTAAGACAGACTAAATTATTATGAAGTTGAAGAGCTCATACACTTGCTTTTATGAAAAAGAAAAGAAATCTCAAAAGCTAATAGTTGGGTTTGAAGCAGATATAAAATATGTACATGATCATTTATAATATTTGTATTAAAGAATAAATGTCAATATCTCTGTCATATAATTGATTATTAATTCCTGCCAAATTGAACCAAGAAAAAAATTATATATTGAGGGACATGTTTGGCACCAAATTTATACATATTTTTTAAAATTCCAGAATATATTTTTCAGCATCTCATCTCCATTATAGCATGAGTCAAAGGTGTTCTTTTTAAGAATGTTAGCTAGGATACTCCAGTTCAAGCAATAAAATACATCATACTCCCCATGGGATCATTTATGGCATATGATATTTAAGAGAAAAATAAAGATTAAAACTGCTATTATACCTTTGCCAAAATATGGTCATACACAGGAGCAAGAAATAATTTACACAAACCCTAAATTGATATAAACCAAAGAGTTTCCTCTTTCTTGTTTCTTTACTGTATCTTTTCATGTGTGTGCCCTGATGTGACTGACTCCAGATCTTCAAAATAGAGTATCATAGATAGATTATGGTGCCATCTTGATAAGAGAGTATTCTACATGGATTATGGTGCCACAATTTAGTACATTTGCTATATTAATAATTTTCTATTAATTTAGTTAATAATTTATGAACTTGTTTAGGATAACACATTATATTAACTTTTGTGACATATTACTTCATTTTGTTGCTTTTAATCCAGTCAAATGATTTAAAGTATGTCAAAATATTACGGTTTCAATTCCACCTAATAATACCCATTTCTTCGAACACATGAATATAGTTAAAAGTAGAGATGCATTTGCAAATGTAAAGTATATCACAATATAAACACTCTAAAATATATTTACAGATAAATGGCAAGGATTATGAATTTACATGTATGCAAACTACCTGAGGTATTCTATTTGGGAAATGAATTCTAATTTTAATTGCAGTACTATTCTATCAGCTAATAACCTGTATTTGTTTAATATTCCTGTTGCATTTCACATGCTTCTTAGTGAATCTGAAACAAGTGGAAAACTTATTCAATATTGTTAGTTTTTCTCTTTAATTTAATGATTTAGAAATGAAATCATAAAGCAAGCTTATACTATAATTAGAAAAACGCAATTTGACCAGTATATAATGAGAAATAAGTAGGTGAAGAGTAACTGATTCTTCAGTATAATTCATTATTAAAGTTAGTAACTTGGCTGTTGATTAAAGAATAAAACATTTAAGGAATAGGAATTTATGAAAATTGGGAAATGATGCAAGATTTTATTTCTCTGATATGTAATGATGAATATAACAATGATGTAAAATTTAAGCTGGTTTCGCTAGTTTCTTTCAACAATAATTTATATATACTTTCATTTTACTAATCTAACTCCTAATTATCAAGTTCTATTTTTTCTGAAGTAGGAAAGAAAACATGATTAGAAATAATTGGATAACACTTATTTTAACTATAAGTAGGTCATAAACATATTCATATATTTTTGTATGCAATATTGAACCACATTGCTTAGAAAGAAGAGTCATTGGTTTTATCTTACTAAAGAGGCTGCCAGCTTCAAGCATTGGAGCCTTGGTATTTTCATGATGTAACTCTATATAATGATTGTTTAAAAAGCAGAAACATTTTTTAGCTTCTCAGTTTATGCATGGTTACATAAAGAATGGTCAAAATTTATTAAAAGACAACTCAGAATAGGTCACAAATGTGCTATTTTGTGACTAACAACTCTCTTTGCATTTTATCTTTGTTAAATGTGGCCTCAAAACAAACAATCCAGTTCTTACTTTAGCAGAATAAGGAGAAAAATTAGAACTGTAGATATCTGAAGAAAAGAACATATGAACAGAATTATAAAAATAAATTGATCAAGCAAGATTTTTAAGAAGTTGATAAAAAGATAATCCTATGTTTGTATGAATGCTTTAAAATTGGGTAAAACATTTCACAGAAGTTTGTTTTATATTGTATTTAACTACACTTAATAGTAGTATTTAATCATGTAGCATTTACAATAATAGAGTGAAATAATCACTCAGGAATGAGTACCCTAAGCACTTTGGAATGAGAGCAGATGACATAGCTCAGTGCATTATTAATAATGGAGCTGTGGTCACTGAGGAGAGACAAAGCACACCAAGAAGTGAAACTGAGTCACAGAATAAATGGGATAGAGCTGTATATTTACTATATAGTATTTAATTATATGAATACGTTCTCTATGGTAGCTTTAAGAAAACACTCTAAGAAGGCAGAAAAATAAATGTAATATCCATTCGGTTTATATGCATATAGATTAGAGTACATATCCACTTGATAAACAATTATCTTAAAAATGATGAAACTAAAGTTTCAAAGGCAACATTTGGAGTTTTTTAATAATCATCATTGTGCCAAAGTTTTCTAGATTTAACTGTTTAGTGCCATCAAACATACCATTCAGATGATTTAAACATGCTCACAGTATTAAAGTATGTATAATCAATTTGAAATGGTAGCTAAACTACAACATAGGCACATAAGGAGAGTGACAAATTTTTCTAGTGAAATTCAAAGAGAAGAACAATTTGTGATTTGAGTTTAAAAATTAATGCTAAATTTTTAAGAATTACTTAAAATACTTTAATCTCAAAGAAAGGAATGAATTGGGTAACAGATATATAATTTGATTAGAAAATAAGTTCATACTGTAATATCGGGGTCTCAAAAGCCCTTATACACAATCAATAAAAGAATTTTAAAGAGATGCATTTGAGACGATGAAGACACAACAGTATTAATGAGCATGTAAATTCTAATTTGTACCTCCTTGTGAACCTACACAGTCTGTATGTATTAGGAAACATTCTTTGTATTTAAGAATGAAAATTCATAAAAAAATACAACTTGATAAGTGTTAACATTTTCCTTATATAATAAGCAATTCTCAATGGCTTACAGAAGAAAGACAATTTTCATGAATGATAAACCATATGTAATTGGTAAAATCAAATTCCAATTATAATGCATTGAATGTAAGGGTCAAAATGAGTAAGAGAAATCAGTTGCTTAACTGAAGAAAGGTTAGTTCCTGATGACATCACATTCAGATAATGGCACAGTAGCCTTTTTTTTTAATTCATTAATTTTATTGGTACATTTTAGTCATATAATATGCTGACATTCATTATTAGGAATTTATACTTTTACATAATCTGTCTTGGTTCTTATTTTTTCCCATTCTTCTGCACTCCTTTGCACCCCTCCGCCACTCCCTATTTATATACTGTTTCCATTTTTTCCTTTCTCATATTGATTCCTGTCCATTCTTTACTTTCCACTACCCCTCCTATTTCCCCCTCTCCTTTAGACTTTTTCTTCCTATTTCACTTATCTAGTATACATTTTAATCCTTATTTGCATTTTCAGTTTCTCACACCAGAGAAAATATTTGGTATTTACACGTATCTCCTATTTATTTCACATAAGAGAATCACCTGAATGTGCATCCATTTAGATATAAAGGTCTCTAGTTTCTCATTATTTATGTCTGAGTAATACTCCATTTAAAAAAAAAAATCTTTATCCAGTCTCCCATTGATGGGCAATTGGGCTTATTCTAAGTTTTAGCTATTACAAACTGTGCTGCAGTGAATACGGGTATACATACATCACTGTGGTATGATTCTTTTAATTCTTTTAGGGAGATATTCAGGAGAGGAATAGAAGGGTTAATGGGATCTCTAATAAAATACTAGAAAATAGAATGCAGAAAACCATCAAGAAGATCATACATCCTGACAAAGTAGGATTTATTCCAGGGATGCAGGGATGGTTCTATATATGCAAATCAATAAATGTAATGCACTATATTAATAGAGCCAAGGAAAAAAACCATATGATCATCTCAATAGATGCAGAAAAATGTTTGACAAAATGCAACACATATTCATGATAAAAAACCCTACAGAAAATTGTAATAGACAGTTTTTGTCTCAACTTGATAAAAAACATCTATGAAAAATCAATAGCCAATAACATACTAAATGGTCAAAAACTGAAATCCTTCACATAAAATCAGGAACACTACAGGGATGTCCACTATCACCTCTTCTGTTCAATATAGTTTTGGAAACATCAGTTGAACCAGTCAGACAAGAGAAAGAAAAAGGAATAAAGATAGGAAACGAAGTTAAATTGTCAGTATTTACAGCAGCCTTTTAAAGTGTTTTCCTTCGCAATAGGAGTCAGGGTATTGGCTTTTCCTTTATTTCTGTCTATAGTATTTTAATCTTTCTCTTCCAACTTCTTAAAGAGGAGATGAACAGTCATGGTGAGTATTGCTATCCACAACTAGAATAGTTTGTTTCCACTCACATTCTACTGGTAGCACTTGTGTAGAACATACAGAGGGCAGGTGCTGGACAGTATTCTCTTCTTATGTGTCCAGAAAATAAATAAAACATATAGTATTTCCTATGTTAAATTGTGTTTTCATACATTTACATAGTTTAGCATAAATGTGAATAGAGTGAATATTTTTAATCTGATCCCTCAAGTCCTTTGTACATTCTAATATCACTGTTTCATTTTAAGAGGAGTCATTACATCAAATTCATTCTTGCAAAATAATAATTCAAACTACTCAAAGTTTTCACCATGAAGCTAACAGTCAGGCAGATGTTTGCACTGTTAAATCATTACTCAGACTGTCATGTAATAGATAGTATTGGACATAGCACCTAAATTCTGCCAATAGAAATCTTTAACTTTGACATTATGGAACTAGGATAGAAACTGGGATTTATAAATTGATTTAAATAATAATACCTTGGAAATATAGTTGACTATCTCTTGTTCTCTAAATGCCTGAAAATGACTGATTATAATGTGGCTGTCATGTTTTATTCCTGGCCTTCATATCCTCAAATTTTAATGTACTATGTGAGGTACTCAAGTCTATGAATATTTTTCTGTTGTTTTCATTTAGTAAACTATGGTAGTGTCTACTTCTTTCAGCTAACAAATTCTGATCCACTAAAATTTTAATATAAATATGAGCAAATATTTTTTGTGGTCCATAAATCATTTGATAATATATTTTACATTTATTAGTATATTTATTATTATTTAATTTGAAATACTTTGGCTTAAATAATTTAAATCATCAGTGAAATGCATTAATTTGTTCAAAAGTGGAAAATAAACATATATCAGTTTCACCTGATGAGTTTTGTTTCTTTTGATTTAAAATATGGTTTATCAATTTAAGTAAAAATATCTTTCTGAAAGGATGAAGTTTCATTATTTCTTAATATTTGGGTAAAATATCACAGGTTACATTTATACTTAAAAGTTTATATAAGTGGAAAAGATTAATACATCTGTGATTTAAAGAAAGGAATCACCTTGGTAGAAAGTGTATCTTTATTTTAGAAGATGGCAAACTTTGGCTTTGTATTGTAGCACAAAACTACTGACTGATTTGATTTTAGCACAGGGTGAGAGATGGCTACCTACTGTCAGTATTGTACATATTAATATACAACTCTCCCATGTTGGGGTCCAGTCATGGCCCACTGGAATTTGACATTTGGAAAATAACTTCTTCCTGTACAATTAAGGCATCAACACAATCTATGTAACATTTGTTACTTTCCAAGGACACTATTTGTTAAACTTGTTTTGTTCTTTGACCCTGCCATAACAGGAACTCGTTAGCCAAAGATCTGATGTTATCTGTAAAAGTCAGGAAATCCAGTCTTTGCATAAAGATAAAAAATGATTGCTTGGTCCTTTGTTGTTGTGTGTCCTTAAATGCTTCTTTTTGATGTGAGCCTTTAAAAGGAGCTGTTTCTGTGAAATGAATCAGATTTCTCTTGGTCTCCACTCAGGCTTGAGTGTTCTTTCCTTTCTCAATCCTCACTCCCCAACTCAGGCATGTTGGTGTTGTGATGGCTGCTGGCCACCACAAGTGGTACCCGAACAGGGACCTGAGTATTCAGGGATCCATTTAAGGACACCGCTGAATAAAGAATAAAAGAAGATCTCAACAAAAAGAAAAAAGAGGACCTTCAAAAAAAGGGCAAAAGAGGAGCAGTAAGTTTTCTTGTAAATATTAAAAATGGGAGCTGGCAAGAGTTGCATGCTTTTTGTACATATGCTTAAAGATTTATTGTGTGTCGGTGGTGCTAGAGTAGGGCACCAGCAATTGTGTAATTTTTTAGAATTCGTCAAAATAGTTTGTCCTTGGTTTCCTTTTCTTTGCTTCTGTGTCTTTCTCTTCCTGTTAATGTCTGAATTGGTAATTTGTGATCCAGATCATTTTGGAGGTGGGGAGGGAGGTCCTGGCAGATGTGCTAGTGGACTCCCCACTGCAGGGGCCAGAGATATCCTTTGCCCCTCTGGTAGGAACTCTGTCTCTCTGTGTACAGGGAGGGAGGTTGATTTTTTCCCCTCCTCAAGACCCTCTGGTGGAGAGAGAGTTCATCTGGTTTTGGAAGAAGAGAGTAAGGGGATTCCCCGACAGAGTCCCTGGTTCTTCTTTCGGTTTGGTTTTTGTAAGCCTTTGTCTTTCATTCTGCTTGGCTTCTTTTGCTCCAGCCTAGCAGTTGCTCAAACTTCTGCTCTGTGACAATCAGCTGTTAGTGAAAACTACTTAATTTTGGTAACTCTTCTTGTGCATTGCAAATTCTTAAACTGCGATTATAGGATTAACTTGTTCTTTTCTAAAAACTCAAGGTTAATACTCTTGTATTGGCAGCCAGTCAAATTTTAAGATGTAATAATCTAAAAGCAGAAAAAGGACTCTTTAAGCTGAAGTTTGTTATAGAAGTTTAACAGTAAGAGTTATACTTTTAACATGAAAGGTTTTTGTATGTTCATCCCGTCTTTACCCAAGTATATAGAGAAGGAGTGTGGAAATGATTTATTTATGTTTGCTTATTGGTTTTGTCTGTTATAAAAGGTTTACATTTAAGTCAAGAAGAGTTTTCATTCCTTTAACCCTAATTCTACAAGAGATCTCTGTTGGTTTTGACCTGCAAAAGTTTTGACTAGTAGTAACTAAAAGATTGTATAATTCAATTAGCCAAAACCATCTGAGTGCACTCTAGTTTAAATTGTCTTGTTTGTCTGTCTAAATGTTCAAAAGTGTTTGTTCAATTATGGTTTTGATCAAAATGACATCAAATACAAGTAGATTGTTGATTCTAAAAAAAACCTTAAAGATAATTAAATATAAACTTTTAAGTTTGGGTACACTTCTGTTGTTAAATAAGCAGCTGCTCAGAAAATTTATTGTGATCTTTGCTCACTAGTGGGAGCCCAAATAATTTTCACAGCCTTATAAAAAGATATGCCTTGTTAAATATGTTGTTAAAAATGTTTATATTGGTTATCATCAAAAGGCTGAATTCTAAATGTTATTGTAACATGTTTATGATGGTTATCTTCAAAATATAATATTTTCTGTAAAAAGAAAAGGAAGATCCTATTGATACAAAGCTACATTATAGGACATAAGATTTCATATAAGTATAATAATTATTATTGCTACTTTTCTGGTATACAAAATGTATTCATGTTGTTTGACCATGCAGGTTTTCCAACATATTGTTTATGACAATAACCTTTTGATACAGGTATTCTCCCCTGTTCCCCACTATTAAAGGTGCAACTACAAAAAATAAAAAAGGGGAAATTGTACCCCTCTTCACCCAGAAATTATTTAAATCATGCTACCTATATTTAAAATTTTTTACAAATTGATAAGCATGGCCATTCAGCAGCAGAAAGATTCTGGCATCCACAAGGTTCTCCATATACCTTGGTAACATGGAGAGATCCCTTAACTGGTCAATGGTATGGACCTGACCCCATTTTCATATGGGGCTGAGGATATGTTTGTGTTTTCTCACAGAAACATGATGGAGCATGATGGCTGCCAGAGAGATTGGTTCATCATGTGGATCATCTTAATAACCCTACAAATGTTTCCCAAAAGTAATTCTATCCAGCAACATTGGGCTTATATGCCTGATATTTAATGACACATCTTGAAAGTTTTTTGAACTAATCACTTGGACTTAAGCTTATCTGCAGGACTTTGGTGGAGAGATTCAGGTTTTCCTCAAACCAACTTGCTGCTGCATTGGGAGAAATATGTTTATGGTCAGATGTCAAAGCTATTAGCCTTAGTTTCAATGTTTTTAACATAGGGATCTTTAATATGTGAAATACCATAAATACTGTGTTATCTCAAATCAAAGAACAAAAGAAAAAGATAATATCTTGTGTTAATGCTCCTTATATGTTATTGGTAAGAAATAGAGATTATTTATGAATAATGAATATTTATGATAATGAATATAACAACAGCTGTTTTAATTGTAAATTGACCAATTGTATATTTTCAAAAATGATGACTTCCTTTCATTCTGTGATGGTTTTGAGACAACCTCTCTTTGTTATGGTACCTGTTCAACTTAATGAAACCTGGTATGTAGATCAAGGATTATGAATGTTAATGGTAGTTGAGAGAACATTAAGTAGACAAAAAAAAGTGATGGGATTGGTTATCATGGGGATTGCAGCCCTTATTACTGTAATAAATACAGCCGCAACTGCTGCAGTTGCTTTGGCACAGGAAATTTGGGATGCTTAATACGTTAATGTTTTAGCTAAAAATGTGACTCATACTGTAACTATTCAAGTAGATTTCAATCAAAGATTAGAACAAAAGATAAATGCATCATATGATGTAGGTAGTCTGATGGGAGAAATACAGGCACTGAAAGTTTGTTCTCGATTGATGTGTCACCTTGGTCGTCAATGGATTTGTGTAACCAATAAGCTATATAATGATTCCATCTATGATTGGAGTAAAACACAAAGGCATTTGAAAGGTATTTGGTATAATCAAAATACCTCCCTAGATTTAATAGGTACATTGAGATAGTTTGGATCTACAGAATGCCCTTTCCTTAAAGTTTGATGTGGCACAAGCTGCTCAGTGTTTTATCAATCAGCTAAAGGAGGTCTTACCCTACATGGCATCAGGCACCCAATTATTAGGTCCTATTATTGCAATTGGGATAAGAGGATAACTAGGATGTGTTGATAAGAGTATGTCTAGGATGTGTTATATTACCCATATTAGTGTGCATGGTGAGTTCATCTTTGCTGAACATGGATGGAAAGATTCATGGCTTACAATTACACATTAAGCCTCCCATACCTACGGTCTAACCCCTGCAGAGGCTGGTAGTCAAAGACGGATAAGAGAAGTGTAGAGAAATATCCAACCTAAGACAGAGCATGAGTATCAGAATTCTCATGGCTTGATGAAGGGTAAGGGATTTCTCTGGACATTTCTCACCTAAGACAGGCACAGTCTTTTTGTTGAGCTGGGAAAGTCCTTGCTCTAAATATAATAAAAAGGGAGATATGTTGGGGCCCAGTCACGGCCCACTGGAGTTTGACATTTGGAAAATAACTTCTTCCTTTACAATTAAGGCATCAACACAATCTATGTAACATTTGTTACTTTTCAAGGACACTATTTGTTAAACTTGTTTTGTTCTTTGACCCTGCCATCACAGGAACTCGTTAGCCAAAGATCTGATGTTATCTGTAAAAGTCAGGAAATCCAGTCTTTGCATAAAGATAAAAAATGATTGCTTGGTGCTTTCTGTTGTTGTGTGCCCTTAAATGCTTCTTTTTGATGTGAGCCTTTAAAAGGAGCTGTTTCTGTGAAATGAATCAGGCTTCTCTTGGTCTCCACTCAGGCTTGAGTGTTCTTTCCTTTCTCAATCCTCACTCCCCAACTCAGGCATGTTCGTGTTGTGACGGCTGGGCTGCCACACTCCCAGTACCATTTGTTAAAGAGGTTATCTTTAATATATGCTTTTGTATCCTATTTTTAAAATTACATGACTGTAGGAGTATGGGGTTGTTTCTCTGTCTTTTATTCAATTGTCTATATGTCATAACCATGTTAATTATGTTACTACAAATTTATAGTCTAACTTGAAATCTAATATTGAGATAACTTTAAATTTTATTTTTAGATGTCTCCCCCTCTTTTTTTTTTTTTTTTTTTTTTTTTTTTTTTTGTACTGGGGTTTGAACTTGGGTCCTTGTGCTTGAAAGGCAGGTCACCGAACCGCTGAGCTAAATTCCCGGCCCCACTCTTCTTGATTCTCAAAGCACAAGGAATAGTAGACCTAGATATAAAACCAAAATCTTGGGAACTTCTAAAAGGTAGCATAGGGGAAACACTTGATGCCATAGGCACAAGCAAGGTCTTTTTGAACAGAACTCCTAAAAACAGAAAATATCATGAATCAACAAATGGAATTATATCAAATTCAAAAGCTTCTGCACAGCAAAGGAAACAATGAACAGAAGGAAATAATAACCTACAGAATGAGTGAAAGTTTTTGTCAGGTACTCTTCAAGAGAACCAATATCTAGAATATACAAAGAATTCAAAAAATTAAATTCCCTGAAAAAAATGACACCATCTAAACTTTGGCAATGAACTGAATAAATACTTGTGTAATGAAGTGCAATGGCCAATAAGTGCATTTAAAAACACTATTCAACATCTTTAGCTAATAGGAAAATGCAAACCAAAGCTCTACTGAGATTCTATTTACTGCAGTCAGAACGATGATCATCAAGAATACAAAAAACAATGACTGGTGTCAGATGATGAGTGAACAAACCCTTCTATTCTGTAGGTGGGATAGCAAACTAGTATAAACCACTATGAAAATTTCCCCAACTCTCTATTATTTCATGAGAAAAGTGCTAAAATTACCTGAAATGCTATTTTAGATATTCAAGTATTATAACTGTGGAAAAGAAATTGATCCTTTTAAAATTTTAGAATATTAATTTAGTGAATGTTTTAACAACTACAGAACAGTGTAGAACAGAAAAAAAACATTTTATTTTACATCAAATAAATGTCTACTTGCATTATCTCTCCATTATTAATGATTAAGCTTACAAAGTAGAAATATTTACTCATTCATTCTTGAGATTACAAATATCTCATTGGAATTCTATAAAGGTCTGCCACACACACACTTCAGATCAAAATTTAAAGCTAAAAGTATGTATGGACATATTGGGATTAAATACAAATTCTTAAAAGTGAACTGATTAATAATTAATGGTTCATAATCTTATACCTGACTGAGACTTGATATATAAAATGTGAACCTAAAAAATTACATCTTTCGTGAAATACTGAGAGAGAACAGAAGGGCAGCAAAGAATAGAAAGAATGAAAGAAAAACAAAGACAAAAGAAGAAAAATGATTAACACAGCTGCAATTCAAAATGAGTTTAGCGGAAAAGAGCAATAACACAGTGACTGCCTCGGGGAAAAAGCTCATCTGCTGTAATAAACATCAAGGTAAAAGGCAAAGATGAATTTGAACAATTTTCTTGCTGTAGCAAAGAAATTGAACAAGAAAGTTATTAATCACAACTGGTCACCTTTCCTGCTGTTAAATAGAATTGTTCTAATGACTTTCTGGTTAAAAAGCTATTGTACGTAGAGATTTACATATTGTGTAAATTGGGAGAGTGGCAGATATAACCTCTTAAGGTGTTGTTTGGAGCTAAGCTCTGAAGGAAGACACGTTGTTAATTTTAGTAATACTTTTAGCTTTTCATCTCTCAGACAGAAGGTAACAGATACCTACCTTTCACTTTCCATTAAGCCAATCAAGAGGCAGTTTGGAAAGAAATTTGCTACTGAGGATGAAGACAGTTGCTGATGAGAGCCATTTGATTTGAAACTGGTGGTATGTAGGTTACAGGAGCAAAATTTTTACATAGGAATAATAAATGGCAGGCCTTTTGCAGAAAAAAAAGTGAATTAAAGAAAAAATAGCACTAAGAGATTTTTTTTTCCAGATATGTGGATGTCCTCATTTGGTTTACTACATTCAAATGGAGGAAAGCAGCCTTCAAGTTGGTAAAAAGCCAATCCACAACGCATTTTATGTTGATCGTGTATTCCAGTCATCTAGCTTTTTATATGAAATAAAATGAGCTGTAAGTTTAGGAGGATCCATTTTACAGCACAAGAATTCTCTGAAGTTCTTTACAAGTATAAATTTTTGTTCCTTTTCTTCACATGTATTTTATATTTTGAGTGATGAATTAAATTTAAAACATATTCAGGCACTAGCATTTTCTCACTTTATTACCTTGATCCTTTTTCACTTTTCAATACAGATGATCTTCTGTAATGAGATTTAACTTGCACATGGCATTTTGGCTGATCAGGAAAATACTGAATCACAGAGAGCAGATTTCCTGCCTCTAAGTTTAAAGCATCTATTTTGAACATTAAGTTTCCTCAACTGATTTTCAGTGTACTGCCTATATTAATTGGCATTTAAATTTAGGAACAAAAATATATTTTATAGAGGAGTTTTGGTGCTTGGAATTTTGGGCATTATTAATTTGAATTTTAAAAATTGAAAAGAGAATAGGAGGAAAAATGGAAACAAAGCATTTGTGAATAAAGAAAAGGGAGGAGGGATTGGAAGGAGGGAAGGGAAATGGGAAAAATAACAAGAAGCAAGATATATCAAGTATGGGTGCAATTTTTCAATGATGAATGTTAACATTATGTATGTCTAAAATATACAAATAAAATTAATAAGACACACAAAAAAGTTTTGCTTTGTGAACTTGAAATATTTTGGACAAATACTATTCTACACAACCCCAAACAAAATAATTATGGTGATGCATATTGGCAATTGAACAGATTATGTCATATAAGAAACAGAATGTAAATTTTAAATATTAAATGAATCAATTGATCATGATATGGTAGCAAATAAGCCCCAAATCCCAACAAAATTTATTTTCATCTCCTACTCCATCATCATTAAATGAATTTAGGGGCTCATTTTCATGTGTTTATTCTCTAGGGTTAAGATGGCTATGTGAAATAGTCCCAGTTGCTATTGAGGAAATCAAGCAACATAACGCTAAGCCATGCATTCACTCTTAAGGCTTTCTCCCAAGATAATACATCCATTTTCCATTCATTTTTATTGACTAACTCAAATAACATCAAATTCCATGAATCAGTGATGAGATACTTTCCCATTGGACCCAAAAATTGAAAATATTTGCTAAACTATGCTAAGGTCTACTCCTGTTTTTAAGAAAAACAACCTAAGATATTTGGAACAACATGTTTATATACACTGCAAAAATTGACATAGCTGGTTATTGTAGCAATAGACTCAAAAGAATTGGAACTATACAGAAGCTACTGTAACAAGTATTATTTAGGAAAGTTTAATTTATAATTAGATTGAGTTGTATCCACAGGGTGGAAGTAGTTGTAGAAATATCTGTACCTTGTTCTAAAGAAAGCACACAAATATAGTGGTAGGAACAATGGAGTAGAATGGTTGTGATATGATGAAGTGACTGGGCTAACCCAAGCAACGGTGGTCAAAATGAAGTACAAAGGCAAACAGACAAAGTATAATGATTAAGACTGCCTCAATTTGTTCAATAATAGATGTTGAAGTAAGAGAACGAAATGAATTCCATTGATAAGGATGTAGATTTTAGATTGTGAAGTGCTTCAGAAACAGAATTATGTGTAACTCAGGTTTCATGGCAAAGTAATTCTCATACCAAGGAGAAAAAAACAGTCAAGTAACCTAGGAGATATTGCACCTGAACCATTGTTTCATATACTTTTATCATAAAAATGTGTCCATTAAAGTTATGGAAATTCTTACAATAAATGTGTTTTATTCAATATTTTCCAATTTTAAAAGTTTTGTTATCACATCACCTGTCACAAGTCTATATACAAATTTCAAATGAAGTTTAGAAGTTCTGATACAATTCTGAATTAGGCTGCCTCCTAAGTGACTAGGATTATGCTGCTTAATTGCTTACACAAATGAAGGATCAATTTCTAAACAGGAAAAAGCTAGCACTGAATATATGCTGACTATATGCCAGAGTCTTTATTAATTCATTAGTCACTTCAAGATATTGCAAAGTTTCAGGGTTATCATGTGTTATCATTTTAAAATTAGAAAATGCAGACATTTAATTATAATCTCCATTAATTTGATTACATGTCCTGAAAAACTACATTGAAATGATCATCTAAAATCTGCCCACTTGTCTTCTGTGTTTTCTTGAAATAAGATGAGGGAAAAAAACCTGGAAACATAATCTTGGCATTACTTTTAATATATGAATATATGTATATATATTTGCCTTATAATTAGAAAGCACAGATAAGTGATCTCTCTAATTGAAGTTGTTTTTCCTTCCCTTGTAATACTATCATTACTGTTCTTATTTTTCCCCCTAGGGACAGTGACACAATGGATTTTTATCTCTAACTGGGAAGGATTCAGTTATCTGAAATAATCATACTTACTTTAATGAACAAAATCTCAGAATTTTGTCTGATACAGAGTGTGACATACATTAGATAATGCAATAGTGCTTAAATCATTAATTCATTGATGCACAAAAGAGAACCCCAAGGTATTTAAGTGTTGAGTAAAATCTTATTTTTAGATCCATGCTGTGCTCTGTTTAAAAAGTTTATTTATATGAGTACAAGTGGATTGTAATACAACAATAAAAGTAAATAATCGCTACATAAAGCAGTACCACAGAATGTGTACTGAGGATATTGCCTTCTTGCTTTTCAGACAAGCTTTGGAAGCAAATTTTTATTCTTTATATCTTTGAAATTTAAGTGTGAATATTCATAATCTAGAATACTTGTAATTTCCTCATTGTCAGCCTGACAATGAAGCTCACATAAAACCTAGTACAGAGCAACTTGGGCAGACTCTATATTGTTTATCTTCTTAACTTCCTTATAACCAAAACATTTTTAAAATGTCTAACCAAGAATGGTTACAAAAGTCAAAGTATTTAATGTAAAATGTATTATAAGTCATGCATAACCAGAGCAATAAGAATATCAGTAAGCTCTGCCATAGTGGTGAAGCAATGAGCTCAGGTACACACAAAGAACTGATAAATAATAAAGCATAAATCAACATATGTTAGCCCCAAACTCATCATATTAACACATTGGTCTTTTCTTTATGTGTCCAGCATGAGTGCATACAGACATCAAGAGGCATCTTCCTTAAATTTTTAGGAAGGAAGAAGAAAATACCCAAAACACAAAATGATTTTTTATTTGGTAAATACAAGAGGTTTAAGACAATATTTGGATTATGATTAGGGAATTAGTGGAAGATGCCTATCAGACAGGGAGCCAAGTCAGCCTCACCAGCATGCACTGAATAAAATTATGGTCTTTCTTTTACTCGAAGAAACTTCATGGAGTACTGAGAATTATACCTCCCTATTGGACAACAGCAAAATAGGTTTATAAGTTTAGCAGAAGGGTTATTACCTATCCTATTCTAAAGTTAAGTAAAACTACAGTATTTGTTTTCCTGGAAGTCTCAAGGAAGGAAACAGAAAAACCATTTGAGCTATATAAGATCAAGTGCCTCATGGTGTAAGAAAAGAAAATATTTATTCTCCAGAGTAATTTTGCAAATAAGATAAATAGCTGCATAACAGACAGTTCAAAACATTAGAATTCTGGCAAAATAAAGAAAGATGTAATGGTCCGTAGACCATTCCTATGTTGAAGAAATATAATTATCAGTGGTATGTAAGCATGTTTTTCTTGAAATAGTTATATTATTCATCTTTAAAAAGGCACTACTGAGGGCTGGAGACATAACTCAGTGACAGATCTCTTGTCTACCATGCATGATGTCTTGGGTTCTATTTCCACAGCTGCAAAAAGAAAAACAAAAAGAAAATAACAGAAATGACTCTAATGGGAGTTATCAATTGATGGGGAGTGCACCCTAAAGATTGCACACTGAAATAATTCTCTAAAATTGTGAAGAAAATTAGGTACCTATGTAACCTTTATCTGTATCCACCCCTATATCTATAAATGTAGAAATGGATATAAACTACTTATATACACAGGCATATATGTATGTGTATAAATGTATATGTCATGCAAGGAATATATAAATATAAAACTGTGTATGTACTTCTGAGCAATTCAGACAGATGAGATAAACACAGCCAGATCATCTATCTTATTTTCAACCTCCTCAATTATGTGAAAAGTAATTGCAATGTTGTCTAATACAGGGTATATTCAATTTGCTTATGGTTGTAGAATGATAGTTTATCACTATTCATTTTGCTTAAACTTTATGGAGGAAGAAAACTGTCAAGAAATGAAAGCAAAAGGGAAACTACATGTTTTACTTTAGAAGTACAATACTGTTAGAGCAAAAATTTGAATTCTCTATAAGTAATAATAGAGAAAGAAAAAATGAGGGAACCAAGCCAAGAGTGTCATTCATATCCACTTAAAATATAGTTTTTATAAAGAATTTTGATTATCATACCTAGCTTGATGCTATATAATAGTTAAGAATAGCTAAAATAAAATTTTGAGATAAGATAACTTTGAATTAGCTATGTCAAGAGAAGTTAATGTCACATCCAGTCAGACAAAAATATGATTCTCTATTTATATATTTCTGGTCAGCTGCTGAATTGAATGATTATCTAAAAGTAGAGTATAAATTGCTCACAGAGCAGGTAAAATGACTCCAAAAAGTGTTTCTGATAAAGTCAGAAGTACTTCCTCCTAGGAAACAAATGTTTAAATTGTTACTATATTAAATGACAGCCTACTCATGGAAAGAAAAAGGGCAGATGAGCAAGATGAGGAGAAATTGCACATTCCACAATGTTATTTTACTCACCTGTTTCCTTATCTTTCATTCTTCATATAAGTTGTCATCTTTAAGCAAGTATTTTTCTAGACTGTGAGACAACATGAGAGTGATGAAAAAAAAACCTTGTCCTCAAAGAGACATTTAGCCTTGATAAACCCATTTTAATCCTGGAGAAAGAAGCAAAATCCCATGTGTGTGATAGTGTGTGTCAGAGTGTGAGTGTGTGATGGTGTGTATCAGTGTTTGATAAGTTTAAAGGCATACAAAATATTGTTTTTTGCTACATGCTATTCTAAACAACTAACAAATGTTGAGCAAAGTAAATTACTAGCAGAAATAAAATAACATTTCATGTTATGTGTATAGAAAGAAGTATTTGTCAAAAAATATATAATGAAGTTTTTATTCACATTAAATACTGTGCATCTCTGTTATCAAAATAATAATCTGGATCATGCATTACTAAATTCAAAATCACTGTGTAAAAATGGTAAAAATGTTATTTGGTAAGGCAATTTGCAAAGAAACATTCTATGTCTATTAATTATACTTTCATAATTAGATTAGGAGTAAATAATTTTAAAATACAACATTTTATCTTATTGAGGGATTGCGTCTTCTTTTTTGTTGTTTTTTCAGTGACTAAAATATATGATATACAACATGAAAAGCTTAGGAATACATATCTAATACTTTTGCAGCTCAAGAATACTCAAATTTCTTTAATGTATCAATTGATAAAATTATCAATACTGAAACACAGCCTTTTCCATGAAAATCTATGTAAGTTATTAATTTCTCTTTCTGCTTATTCTTATTTTCTAAAAGATATTTGTTTCCACTTTTTTATTACAACATAATTCCCATTGTTTGTATGCTCTTTGGCTCTGGGGAGGTGCTTGTCATTATTTATGATTTGTCTATATGTTTACTGCTTTGTGATTCCATCCCATAACACAGCCACCACTTAATAAATATCATTAAAATATTTAATACCTATAAATAAAACATTAGAAAATTAATGTCTGCATTCTGATTTCCTCAAAGAAGTATGTCGAAACAAAAGAGGAGGAAACTTACTGAGACAAAACACAAAGCTGTATTTTGCCACGGTAGATGAGCTGTTTGAGGATTTCTTTTCAGTGTCAGAAGACAGGTGATTTTTTGGTTCTAATAAGGAAAGATAGGAAAATTCTGTATACATTATGGTGTATTTGCAATCAGTTTTGCACATTTTTATATCTGTAACCAAGAAAGAAATAAAGGTAAAATCCTTTAAGGATATTAAATCAGTTGTGAGAACAAGTAAACCAGCCAGGCAATCTCACTTGGAGAGACTTGACAGGACGTTCGCGTAGAAGCCACACTAAAGGGAAATACGATTAGCACCCCTCAGTGCTTAAAGCCTAGCAACACTGAAAAGAAAAGGCTTGGAGAAAAAGAGGAATGCTATGACTGCAATCAAACAACTAATGAAAGCATCTTCGGTTATGTTCCTAGAAAGCCACAGAAGATTTAGAGATATTTTCTGCTGGAGTCTTTCACCTAAAAGATCATTAATCTCCTCTGCATTTTTCACATATTGAAAGGCAAGAAAGGATTTCTTGTAAGAACAACTTCGATTTATATTTTAGCTTAGGGGTGCAGACTTTGATGTGTAGCTCTCCTCTCTCCTAATTAAGTTTTTCTTACTTCCTACATCAAGATTTGTACCAAAAAACAGGAAGATTGTAAAGAAGAAAGAATGAGCATAGCAGTGTTGGAAAGGCTGCCTGTGACTGGGAGTAGGCTCAGGCAGGTGAGATTGAAGTAAAGAATGGCTCCTGGTTTTTCCATTTGGAAATTCATGTGTTGCTCTACAAATTTTTGGCTAAGTGGTCTGCTTTACTCAAGGTTATATTTTTTCAGGGAATTAAACATAGGACACAAATTAAAGTATATGAAGCTAAAGGTATTGCATTATATATTTATAAGAATTTTCCAAAAGTCATAATAATAGAATCACTAAGAGATCATTCATTATTTTTGAGTTTTCAGGAGGATAAGGTGTGCACATTATTTTGTGCACAATATATTTTGATGGAAGAAATATTCCTCAATCATAGCTGATTTTGATCAAATTAAGAAATTATTATTTCCATTCTATTCTATTTTCAAACTATAAAAATGTTAATTCTAAATATCATTTTTAAGGATGAATTAAATTCCACTAACAATTCTTGGATTTGAGTTTTACTACAGTATAATTCTCTAAGACAATGCTGTGTATATAAAATCATGTTTGCAAAATATTTCAGTGATGTGCAATTTTATATAGTCATTTTCAAATTCAAGTGAAGCCTTTTCTAATTTCTACCAATGGAGGGGTTCAAATAACATTTACAGCAACAAATAGAAATATGAAATACCCTACGTAATACTATTCAGAGGCGAGAGAAGATTATTTTTCCACTTTGATGTGTTCCCTGATTTAAAAGTCAAGGTTAGGATTCTGTTTTCCAGTCCTCTTTCATTTTTAGTTTTCTCAAGTTAGAGAGAGTATATGGACTATGTGGTGAGTCAGGAGCCTCTCATGCTGTCATTCTATCATTCTCTAGGCCTTGGAGGAGTCCTGTTCAGGATAACCCATGTCCAGCCAGCAGATATGGGAAGAGAGTTAAAAAACCACAAAAGTAACTTCATTTGTAATCTAGCTCAAGAGATATGTTAGTGAATGAATCGTAGTTTCTGCAATGTACAGAATTATTTTCACTGTTTTCAGGAAATATATATATTTTAGTTCAGATAAATAGTCTGGAATATTGTATTACACTGCTGAGTATATCTTATGTAAGAAAGAGTCCATCTTTTGTCTTCTCTTTTTAGGATCTCAATATTTATGCATTGACTTGTCTAGATGGATCATCTACTCACCTTCACATTTTTCCCATTTTTAAAACAATTCTGGTTGATAGACCTTTTGAAAGATCCCCATGCCACTAACTTCTTGTGACTTTTGATGTTCTGCTATTTTATTTTTAACTATCTAGAGTCTTAGAAATATTCTGTACATGCATTTTTTCACTTCTCATTATGTCTTGTTCTTGCTAAATGTTAAAGTATTTCTTTGTTGATATTAAAAATTTATTTTCACATTTATTTTACCTTACAAGTGTTTACTTTTGAGTTTGTTTTTGAGTTATGTTTCCTAGAAGTTACTGGTTATATATTTTCTTCAATCTCCTTCTTTCATGGTTGCAATTTTCATTAAATTTGAAGAGTCTTTTCCATCTCATGATATTTACAACTAGTGCAATATAAGTGTTAAGTATTATTATGAGATTGTTGAGTGGTAACCTGACAGAAAATTTGGCAAGCACTACAGTTTTATATTTGTGAGATTCTTTCAAAAATGAATAATAATTTACCATTTTCTTTCAGGGAAGGGGTGAGGTGTGGAGTTCCTTGCGGTGCCCAATGGGTTAACATCTGCTGGCATTGAGTCAGGGCTCAAAGGGCTGCTCACTCTGAGGGGTCAGAACACCTTGAAGATGGATGTTCTTCCAGCTCCAGCAGTGGTGAGCCTTGCCAGTGAAACAAGGAGGAATATCCTGGGAACAGTTTGATAAAGTTAACAATTCAGCATAGTTATTATCATGCCTTTATAATCTAAAATATGTACCCGTGTTCGGCAAAACACAACACATTTGTTTTTTTTTGTTTTTTTTCTCAATGAAACTAGAAGTTTAAATCAGTTTAGAGCTTCTTTCTGGTGGAGTCTGCTGACTTCCCCACAAAGGTATTCTCTGTCTCTCCTGTCTTCATTTCTCTCTCTAATCATGGTTTGCTGGCCCAAATTCAGCTGTAGGGAAGCTGGGAAACAGGCGTTTGCAATAGAATTGATTACTTAATCTGTATCTCTTCCTTTTAGTTTCTCTAATTTCAACAACACCTGCTATCCAGTCATCCTGCACTTTATTCTCCTGTAGAGCACGATGGCAACCCTACGCTGTAGTGGGGAGGTCAGCCGGAGCACGAGTGGAGTTGGGGAGATTATCAGCCAGATGCAGCTTTTTAAACAAACTTTCTACTGAAATTCATTTTCAGGCTTCTTTGCACACACTACTGCCAAGGTACCTGGTAATGTAAATTTTAGAAAAATATGGGGAAATTGCATAGCTAAAATGGATAATAATTGAGAATATACTCCTAGGTGAAAAAAGTTACACATGTGTAAATACTGAATAGTTTCTCTTGTGTGAATAAACTCTAATAGTACATAAGTTCCTAATGAGATAATTGACCATGTGAAATAGGAAGAAAAGGGCTAAAGGTGTAGGGAAGGTGGGAAGGGTAGGGGAAAGGGAATAAGGGAAAGAAAAAAATAGGAGAAAATGAAAAAATGGAAATAAAGTGTTTGTAAATGGGGAGGGGAGTAGGGGATGAAGGGAGGGCAGGGATAAGGGGAAAAAATGAGAACCAAGAACTGTCATGTGAAGGTACAAGAGCCCAATAATGAATGTAATTGTACTTTATACCTAAATATACCAATAAACTCAATGAGGGAAAAATGGATAATAATTATAATGCTTTTCAGTTTTCTGTATTGTGGGTGTAAGATTAATTTCTCTTTTACCTAAACATTTTACTGCTTGCCATTTCCATTGTAGTTTTCAAACTGGAAATGCTTTTTTCCTCTTTTGTTCTGTTTCTCTATCCTTTTAGAAATTTGGTAATAAGCAATCTTTTAAGTACTTTTTAAATTATACATTTTAGCAAAAATAAATCAAACAGAATATTTATTCAATCTTCTATATTTAATCAGCCTACATATTTCTTCAATTCTTGTATTTTACCATTATATTGCAACTGTCTTAATGTCAGAAGCCTGTTTCATGCTTGAAGAGTTTTGTGAGTATGAGCTCAATTAAATCTGCAGAGTAAGTCACAATTTTGATTAACTATCACAAGGTACATACACACACACACACACACACACACACATTAGATTTTATAGAACTTAGGAAAGAGAAAAGTTCAGGTCTAGCTTCATTTTTAGGTATAAATTACCCCAAGTAAGGTACCATTAAAGTTCATAAATAACCTATATTGTGAAAGAAGGTTTTTCATTACCTGTCTTATGTATATTTAGTCCTTTTAACCAGAGAATAAGTAATTAAAGTAGGCAACACAATTGAATCTCCTTCTTATAAATAGGTCAATGAGATTGTGAGGAGCAACAGTATGTATTTCTGGAATGGTTTAGGAAGATGTAGTTTGAAGTCAGCCTGAGCTACATAGTTAGACCCCATTCCAAGAAAAACCAAAATATAATATCTGTTTATATATCTACATATTTATTAGGAACCATTGCCTTTTCATTTGCATAAGACAAATTATATTTTTCTGCTAGTCATAGAAAAAGTCAGATTAAAAATCAAACAAGCTGTGGCATGCACACATAACCACTCCCCACAGTGATTGTAAATTGCATGAACTGCAAACATGTACCAATAAAATTTAAAAAATAAAGTTAAAAAAATCATCCTAGAAGTAGTCCATTGATAACACATATTTGAGAACATGCTTTGTATGAGGTTAGTAAAATCATTTCAAATATGTTTTCATTGTCATTTAGTTATTTCATTCTCATATTTCCTTCATACCTGCATAATACTCTTCCTGAAACTGTCAAATGCTTAGCTTGCAAATTCTTCTCATTGCATAAGTCCTGGTCCTCCGAGCCTATTCTTGAATGCTCCCACTTCTAATCATAGGTCACACAGAAAGTTAGTGAAGAAAATCACAGCATTCTATAGACCACAATTCTTAGCATTGCATTAACAGTGTTGCATTTACTAATATTAATTGCAATGTACTAAATGCTACATACCATTCTTTATCTTTTTGAGGCTTTTATTCTACCAGATGTAGATATATGTAATTTTAATATAGATAATTTCAGATACTACTGACGATATACACTGGTAATATGAAAGAGGATTATTGGTAGAACTCTTTAGTTTGGATCATTACATAAGGCATCTTAATGATAACTATAATTGTACATAAGATCCTAATGGTAAAATTGACAATATGTAATAAGAAGAAAAGAGCTAAAGGTGTAGGGGAAGTGGGAAGGGTAGGGGAAAGGAAATAAGAGAAAAGAAAAAAATATGAGAAAATGAAAAAATATAAATAAAATTTTTGTAAATAGGGAAGCGAGGGGGTGTGCAGGGAGGGCAGGGGTAAGGGGAAAAATGAGAACCAAGACCTGTCATGTAAAGGTACAAGAGCCCAGTGATGAATGTAACTGTACTGTACTGTACACCTAAAAAGTGCCAATAAACATAATGAGAGAAAGACAATGATAGCAGTTCAACAGAAAATCAAACACAAAAGAGTCATTCTTTCATCAAAAATTAGAAGAACATTCTAAAAATGTGAGGCATAAATAAAAATTCCCTATGGCTATATTTATTATGCTTTCTGGTGAAAGCCAAAGACCTCACAATGAGCTTGCAGTTTAGTCCATCATAAAAATATCACCTTGGTACTTACATATTGAATGGATTTTTATGAAAGTATAAAAAAAGATATCAGTAGTTACCATAAGAAACTATGGTGTCTTAGGCTCAGATCCTAAAAGTATTAATGAAGAATAGATATTGGATAGAAGATTGAAAAGATTTCTTCATAAATCAGTGTTTGAACACTTCTTGACTTTTTTTGTCTAAATTCAAGATTATTATCTGTTCTTATGAGACTAATATCTGATATGTTCTTTAACTTAGGAAAAAAAATCTTTTTTTGTACCAGGGATCGAACTCAGGTCCTTGTGCTTGTGAGGCAGGTGGGTGAACCACTGAGATAAATCCCCAGCCCAGGAAAATATTTTAAATGGAGTTTTGAAGTTTAGAACATGGAATAGAAACTTGCTTTATGCCCTACCTACTTCAGCCTGGCACTACAGTACCTCCAGAAATAACACACCCCATCTCACAGCCAAAATTGCTTAGAAACAGATTTGTTGGATTTTTCTTGCAAACAATTTTAAGCAAAAATAAATCAACAACTGGAAGTCAAGGGATGAGAGAGACCTGGGATACTTCCTAAATTTTATGTTTGACAGTCAGTAGATAATGAGGCATATATACATATTTAAATTGGAACAATTTGATGAGGATATCTTTCAAAGAGCAAGGATTCTTCTGTTGTTGATTATTAACCCTCCCCAAATTCTATTAATTGTCCCAAACATTTTCTATTTTGTCCTATTTTTTCATTTTTTCTCTCCTCTACTTTCTTCACTTAATCTTATGAATCATAAATATAATGGATCACAGTGCAAGGCTCCCTGCCTTTATGGATACTCCAGGGGAGAATCTATGTCCTCATGTATTCTACATCTAAAGACTGTTTACATTCCTGGCTTTATAGCCTCTTCTACCTTTAAAGCCACTGCATCACTTTGACACAGAAACCTCAACTTCGTATTTCACTTTCATGATGCCTGAGATTATTTTGCATCCACCTGTCAATCTATAAAAATATTCCAATTATATAATCATTGTGCAATTATAATTTCCATTTTCTTTACAATGCAGCATGTTAAATCAGCACGTTTATCTTGAGTTTATTATTATATTTAATACTTCCTGATTCCTAACTTGTTTGTAATTTCATCAATAAAACAACCTGAAATGTATCAAAAGTTTTCTTACTTATTTTGAAATCTATATGAATGTGATCTAGTATTTTAATGTGGTGAATAATGTTGACACACTGACACACTGCTTGGATCATTCTTTTTTTTTTTTTGGTACCAGGGATTGAACTTCGGCCCTTGCATTTGTGAGACAGGCACCAGAACCACTGAGCTAAATCCCCAGCCCTGCTTGGATCATTCTTTACTCTTAGGTTCACTTTACCATTTTGCATTCAACTCCTAATTGCTGAGCGAATGTCATTTGGTTATAAATTTTTTATTTATGTTTTACTTGTTCTCAATTTTAACTTATTTTAAATTTTACTCCTATGTTCGTGTAATAGTTTAGGATTATTACAATTCCAACTTCTTGAGTTATTCATCTTATTGGCTTGGTCCCTGCTTAACTAATCTATCTGAAGAAATACTATATTTGTCTAATTGTTCCCTAGATGTGAATAGAGACATTTGCCAGCATGTTCTCCTAAATTGTGGGGAAACTGAAACTCTCACCTAACAATAGTATGCAGAATGCAGAAAACTAGAAGTGGTTAACAGGGAGCTAATCGATCAATTTAATGAAGCCACATTCCAGCCCAAAGTGCATGTGAATACCTTTTGACCTTCGGAATCATAAAATATTATGGTGTCTAAACATTTTCTTGTGATGTCTTTCTGCAGATGTTTCTTGTGTATCTACACAAGATAATGTGCTAATAATGTGTGTATAAATAACCAGGTTTGTCTCAATTAAAGCAGACAGTCTTTTGTCTCCACTCTGCCTAGAGTGTCTTTCCTTTTCAATCCTCACTCTCTCCTTCAGGTACTGTTCGACTAGTGGGGGCTGGTCCCCCACAAGTGGCGCCCGAACAGGGACCTGAATACGAGAGGCACAGTGAAGGACACCGCTGGATAAAGAAGAAAAAGGAGATCTCAACAAAAAGGCCTTCAAAAGGACAAAGGAGGAGCGGTGAGTTTTCTTTCAAAAAAAAAATGGGAATAGGAAATAGCTGCATGTTGTTTATGCATATGTTAAAGAACCTTTTAAAGGCAAGAGGTAAAAAAGTTGAACAGCAGCAGCTTGTAAAATTTTTTAAACATGTGAAGGATATTTGCCCATGGTTCCCTGAAGAAGGATCCATAAATGTGGAAGCATGGGATAGAGTAGTTTGCTGTTTAAAAGAGTATTATTTAAAAGAAGGGAAAAAGGTGGTTCCAGCTGAGATATCTAGTTTTTGGTCGCTTATTAAAGAAAGTTTAAATCCAAAATCTATGCTTACAGAAGAGGAAGATAAAGGAGGAGGGTTTAATTCCCCCTAATATTAAGGAATTAAGAGAACAATTTAAAAAACAAACTTTAAAGAAAATGATTCAAGGATATCCTAGACATTTTTAGAATCCATTTGTTGCTATGAATGAAAAATCTGTAGAGCACAGTAAAAATAAAATTAAAGCTAAGCTTGTTCTGTTAGGAAAAGTATTAAGAAGCTCTAAGAGCCCAACCCCTAGCAGAGTCAGCTAACCATGACAGGTCAAAAGGTCACTTTAAACATTCCTGAGGGGCAGGAACCAAGATAAACGTCTGGTGCGGAACAGACCCTACCCCTTTGAACAATCCATGGTCCCACTTCCCCGAAGTCCCCACCCTTTATAACTGAATGTTCCCATAATTGACCCCTTTCTCGGAATTCCCCCTACCCTATAGCTTGTGGTTTTTTTCCTTTAAAAACGGTGTCTCATGTTAGGAAAAGTATTAAGAAGCTCTAAGAGCCCAACCCCTAGCAGAGTCAGCTAACCATGACAGATCAAAAGGTCGCTTTAAATATTCCTGAGGGGCAGGAACCAAGATAAACGTCTGGTGCGGAACAGACCCTACTCCTTTGAACAATCCATGGTCCCACTTCCCCGAAGTCTCCACCCTTTATAACTGAATGTTCCTGTAATTGACTCCTTTCTCGTTCGGAATTCCCCCTACCCTATAGCTTGTGGTTTTTTTCCTTTCAAAACTGTGTCTCTACCCTGCTTCGGGGCTCAACTCCTCTGCCCCTGTGAGGGTTATGAGCTGAGCCCCAGCATGCTGGAATAAAGACCTCTTGTGTTTTACATCAAGAATTGTCTCTCCGGGGTGTTTATGGTGCATGTGGCATCCCGGATTTAGAGTGGTGGGATTCCTCCCTGGGAGGATCTTACATTTGGGGGCTCGTCCGGGATTAGCGATTGCTCCTCACTCCTGAGAATGACCTTGGAGGTAAGAGGGGATCCCCACTTTGAATGTTGTCTGTCTGTATTCTGCATAGTGCACTTTTGGTTTCGCAGTCGTCCGGCGGTCCGTAAGGACTGTCTGACAGTGGCCGGTAGACGTGCCCGGAGGGCCACAGGCTGCAACCTGGGAGACGTCCCAGGTACGGGGATTTTCGGAGACATCTGAATCTCCCCTCAGGGTTCTGAATCTGAGATTAATTCGGTATCTGTGTGTATGTTATTTGTAGAATCTTGCCTTGTTTTTTAATTATGGGACAGACTGTGACAACACCTTTGGACTTGACCTTGAAGCACTGGACTGAAGTTAGGGCCAGAAGTAGAGACTTATCTGTACTAATAAAGAAAAGACCCTGGCAGACTTATTGTGCCTCTGAGTGGCCAACTTTAGGTGTAGGCTGGCCATCAGGGGGCACTTTTGATGCAGGAATAATATTGCTTGTTAAAGATATTGTTTTCCAGGCTGGACCTGGAAGATATCCTGACCAGCAACCCTACATTGTGGTCTGGCAAGACCTCGTCCTGAACCCCCCACCTTGGGCAAAACCTTGGGTACATCGGCCTACGAATTGGCCTGTCACTCAAGTTTTCTCTCTGAAGGAAGCCCCATCAGACAAAGATGAAAGGGCTTCGGGAATCCAGCCTCGCCCATGGATATACCCAGAGATTGAGGGGCCCCCAACCTGGTCGGAACCCCTTCCTCCCCCTTATCCACAAGCCCCTGCCCCTCCCGAGCCTATTGCAGAGCCCTCAGCGCCTTCCGGGGAAATTCACGGACCTGCTTTGGGACGATGAGTCGGAGAGCAGTTTCCCCTGGTGCACCAGATTCCACAGTAGCCCTCCCCCTGAGAGCTTATGGGCCACCTCCCCCTGAGGGTCCTAATGGTCAGCCTGCCGCTTCAGTATTGGCCATTCTCCTCCTCTGACCTGTATAACTGGAAGACTAACCACCCTTCCTTTTCTGAGGACCCACAGAGACTGACGGGTCTTGTGGAGTCCCTTATGTTTTCTCATCAGCCCACCTGGGATGATTGCCAACAGCTGTTGCAGACTCTGTTTACCACTGAGGAACGAGAGTGCATTCTTTTGGAGAGCAGAAAGAATGTTCCTGGGGCTGAAGGGAGACCCACCCTGATGCCCAACCTCATTGATGATGCTTTCCCCTTGGGCCGACCGGATTGGGATTACAACACCACCGAAGGTAGGGAGCGACTGAAAGTCTATCGCCAGACTCTAGTGGCTGGTCTCAAGGGAGCAGTGAGACACCCAACCAATTTGGCCAAGGTAAGAGAGATTACTCAAGGGGAGATGGAACCGCCTTCAGTATTCCTGGTAAGATTAATGGTCACTTTCCGGCGGTATACCCCCTTTGACCCAGAATCGGAGGGACAGAGAGCTTCCGTAGCCATGGCTTTCATAGGACAATCAGCTCCGGATATTAGAAGGAAGCTTCAGCGAATTGAGGGATTACAAGATTATACTATATGAGATCTAGTAAAGGAAGCCGACAAGGTGTATCATAAGAGAGAGACAGAGGAAGAAAGAGAACAGCGGAGAGAAAAGGAAAGAGAGGAATGAGAGAAGGAAAGAGACAGAAGGAAGGAAAAGGACTTGGCTAGGATCTTGGCTGCAGTCATTAGGGAAAAAAATTATAAGGGTCGAGAAAATAAACCAAGGCAGACAGGGTTCCTGGGCAACAGAAGACCACTAGACAAAGATCAATGTGCGTATTGCAAGGAAAATGGACATTGGACTAGAGAATGCCCTAAGAAAAAGGGAGGACCTCCTAAGATACTGGCCTTGGGAGAGGTTGACACACTGGGGCACAACACTCTGTTTTATTGCACCCCTTGGGAGATATAAAAGAAGAGAAATCCTGGGTAATAGGAGCTACAGGGCATCAACAATATTCATGGACTACTAAAAGAAGAGTAGACTTAGGAATAGGCTGAGTGACTCATTCCTTTCTGGTGATCCCCGAGTGCCCAGCCCCTTTGCTCGGGTGAGACCTGCTCACCAAGATGGGGGCCCAACTGTTTTATTGCACCCCTTGGGAGATATAAAAGAAGAGAAATCCTGGGTAATAGGAGCTACAGGGCATCAACAATATTCATGGACTACTAAAAGAAGAGTAGACTTAGGAATAGGCTGAGTGACTCATTCCTTTCTGGTGATCCCCGAGTGCCCAGCCCCTTTGCTCGGGTGAGACCTGCTCACCAAGATGGGGGCCCAAATCACTTTCTCCCCTGAGGGCCCCAAATTAGAAGCTAAGGGGCCAGTTACCCTTCTAACCCTATGGCTGGAGGATGAACATCGGCTTCATGAGGTGCCACCTTCACCAGAGACTAACATAGAGCATTGGCTATCAAAATTTCCCTGGGCATGGGCTGAAACTGCGGGGATGGGACTAGCCCTCCAAGCTCCACCAATCCTGATAGAATTAAAGGCAAACTCTGAACACATCGCAGTCTGGCAATATCCTATGAGCCTTGAGGCCCAACGGGGGATCTGGCCCCACATCCAGCACCTCTTAGAATTAAGAATTTTGATGCCCTGTCATTCAGCATGGAATACCCTTCTCCTACCAGTCCAGAAGCCAGGCACAAAAGACTTTCGCCCTGTACAAGATCTTAGGGAAGTTAATAAGCGAGTGCAAGACATTCACCCCACTGTGCCTAACCCTTATAACCTATTAAGTTCTCTCCCCCCTGACCGAATCTGGTACACTGTTTTAGACCTTAAAGATGCTTTCTTCTGCCTAATACTGCATCCTGCCAGTCAACCTGTTTTCGCCTTTGAGTGGAGGGACCCAGAGAATGGTCAAGCAGGACAATTGACCTGGACACGGTTACCCCAAGGATTCAAAAATTCGCCTACTCTATTTGATGAGGCCTTGCACTGAGATCTTGCACCTTTCTGCGCTGACAACCCCCAGGTAACTCTCCTCCAATATGTAGATGATCTGCTCCTGGCCGGAGCCACAGAAGAAGACTGTCTATCGGGAACTGAAAACTTGCTGACTGAATTGGTGCGTCTAGGATACCGAGCCTCAGCAAAGAAAGCACAGCTCTGTAAAAGAGAGGTAACATACCTGGGATATAGTTTAAGAAATGGACAACACAGGCTGACAGAGGCCAGAAAGAGAACTGTGACCCAGATTCCCAGCCCAAAAACTCTGCGGGAAGTCAGAGAATTTTTGGGTACTGCGGGGTTCTGTCGGTTATGGATTCCTGGTTTCGCCAATTTAGCAGACCCCCTTTACCCTCTGACTAAGGAAGGTGCCCCCTTTACTTGGGGACCCCAACAACAAGAATCCTTTGACAACATCAAGCAGGCCTTGTTGTCTGCTCCAGCTCTCAGTCTTCCTGATCTAACTAAGCCCTTTACCCTGTTTGTCGATGAGAAAAGGGGAATTGCAAAAGGAGTGTTAACCCAAACTTTGGGACCTTGGAAAAGGCCAGTGGCCTACCTGTCAAAGAAACTGGACCCAGTAGCACAGGGGTGGCCTGTCTGCTTAAAATGAATAGCTGCCATTGCCACCTTGGTGAAAGATGCTGATAAACTAACTATGGTACAACAATTAACTGTCATAGCTCCCCATGCCTTAGAGAGCATTATCCAACAGCCTCCAGACAGATGGCTGTCCAATGCCCGGATGGTTCATTATTAGACTCTGTTGCTGAATGAAAGAATCTAGTTTGCTCCTCCAGCTATTCTCATTCCCGCTACCCTGCTGCCTGATGTCACCAAGGAACAGGTGATACATCAATGCCATGAGATTTTGGCTGAAGAGGCTGGGTCCAGAAAAGACTTGACTGACCAACCCTGACCTGGAGCTCTCACATGGTTCACTGATGGAAGCAGCTGCATCGTGGAAGGTAAGCGGGTAGTGGGAGTGGCAACGGTAGATGGCATTTCAGCGATCTGGGCCAGTAGTTTACCTGAAGGGACTTCAGCCCAAAGGGCAGAACTAATCGCCCTTACCCAGGCCCTCCGATTGTCAGAAAAGAAAGATATCAACATCTATACTGACAGCTGATATGCATTTGACACGGCGCATATACATGGAGCCATATATAAACAAAGGGGACTCTTAACTTCGGCTGGAAAAGAAATAAAAAGTAAAAAGGAAATACTGGACCTCTTAGAAGCCATGCATTTGCCAAGAAAAGTGGCAATTATCCATTGCCCGGGACACCAAAGAGAAACCAATCCTGTTGCCATCGGAAACCAACAGGCAGATATAGAGGCAAAAAGAGCCGCTCAAGGCATTAATATCCTCCCTCTATAGGAAGACCTAGGGACTGCCACTACCAAGTTCGCCTATTCTGAGAAAGATTTACAGGGGATAAATGACTTAGGACTCTCAGAACCTCAGCCAGACGGGACTTATGTCCTGCCCAGTGGAAAGACCGTCCTACCAAGGGAAGAGGCCAAAACTTATCTTCAACAACTACATGGGCTCACTCACTTAGGGGCCAAACATCTAAAGAAGATAGTTCAGACTTCCCCATATTATATTTATAATCTATCTGAGCTAGCTGATGAAACCATCCATCAATGTATACCCTGCCAGCTGGTAAATGCCTATCCTTCTAGGCATCCCCCGGGAAAAAGGTTGCGAGGGGACAGGCCTGTCAGCTATTGGGAAGTCGATTTCACTGAAATAAAGCCTGCTAAATATAATAATAAATACCTTCTAGTTTTCATAGATACTTTTTCAGGATGGGTAGAGGCCTACCCCACGAAAACAGAAACTGCTACTATTGTGACAAAGAAGATACTCGAAGAGATCTTCCCAAGGTTTGGCATCCCTAAGGTAATCAGTTCAGACAATGGGCCAGCATTTATTGCCCAGGTAAGTCAGGGACTAGCCAAGGTCCTGGGGTTTAATTGGAAATTGCACTGTGCTTATAGACCCCAAAGTTCAGGTCAAGTAGAGAGGATGAATAGATCATTTAAAAGAGACCTTGACCAAATTGTCCTTAGAGACTGGCATTATAGACTGGACGGTCCTCCTACCCCTCACTTTATTCTGAGTACGGAATTCTCCGGGAAAATTTGGTTTAACCCCTTTTGAATTGCTTTATGGAGCCCCTCCTCCTTTAATAGGAGTTGGTAACTTGACAGATCCAAATGTTGTCTCTTCTAAACCTCTTTATGGTAGATTAAAAGCCCTTGAAACTGTCCAATGTGAAGTGTGGCAACACCTGAGAGAAGCTTATGCTCCAGGAGACCTCCAAGTTCCTCATCAATTTCAAGTCAGGGACTCCGTCTACGTCCGCCGTCATCGGGCAGGCAACCTAGAGCCTCGTTGGAAGGGACCTTGCCCGGTATTGCTGACCACTCCCACTGCCGTCAAAGTCAACAGAATATCAGCTTGGATCCATGCTTCCCACTTCAAACCGGCCCCCCCACCGGCCCCAGAATGGAGACTGGAAAAGACTTCTAACCCCTTCAAGTTTAAGGTTGTACAGACTCCTGACCCTAATTCACCCCCTTCAGAATAGTTCCCCAAATCCCCATGAGCCCAAGGTTCTCATCTGGCAGGTGATCTCCCAGACAGGGGATCCCATATGGAGTATATCCCATACTGCCCCCCCCAGAACCTGGTGGCCCTCGCTCCACCCCGATGTCTGCCAACTAGCTGCAAGACTAGACACTTGGGATATTCCAAACCAGGACACCACCCAGCTTCCCGTAAAGGCTGGAAAAAGATTTTCCCCTGGGGGACATAATGGATGTGGGGACCCCTCTAACAGATGTCGGTTATGCACTTCCGATTTCTATGTGTGCCCCCGGGATGGAAAAGAAAGGGACAAAAAATGTGGAGGCCTTGAGAGCTACTATTGTGGCTATTGGGGTTATGAAACCTCCGGGGACGCTTACTGGAAACCCTCCTCCCGATGGGATTGGATAAAAGTGTCCAAAAATAATAGCCGTAATTGTGAAGGAACACCCTCCTGTAAAAGCACCACCTATTGCAACCCCTTGAATATCACTATAACTAATCCAGGAAAAGAAGATTATTCAGGATGGCTGAGTGGACGAACTTGGGGGTTACGGTTCCATTGCCCAGGGGGACTAGAAAGGGATATTGGGTTCACCCTGAAAATAAGATTATGCATAAACACTCTCCCACCAGTCCCCATCAGGCCCAATACCATTTTATCCAAGCAGCAGCCCATAGCCCCTCCCCAAAATGACCCTCTCACCCCGGCTCTCCCCTCTCGAACTCCTCTAACCACACCAACTCCACCCGCAAAAGGAACTGGACAGAGTTTACTTGATTTAATTCAAGGAGCCTTTAAGGCCCTAAATTCTTCACAGCCCAACCTAACTGAATCCTGTTGGTTGTGTTTGGCCTCTGGCTCCCCATATTATGAAGGAATAGCTGTCACCGGTGGTTATAACAACACCACCTCCCATAGCTTATATAATTGAAAGGCAAAAAGGAAATTAACTCTAACTGAAGTATAAGGGAAAAAAACTTGCTTGGGGACGGTACCCCCAGACCACCAGCAGCTATTCAACCAGACCCTCCAAAGCCTCCCCACCTCAGATACTCATTATCTGGTTCCTGACCTAGGGGGATAATGGGCCTGCAATACTGGCCTCACCCCACGTCTAGCTACCTCAATGTTTAATGGTTCCAAAGACTTCTGTATACTTATTCAGGTCATACCCCGGGTTATCTATCATGACTCAGGCCCCTTTGAGGAAGAATTTAATTTAAAAATTACAAGGTATAGAGGGAACTGATAACCTTAACTTTGGCAGCTCTTTTAGGATTAGGTATAGCCACTGGCATTGGTACTGGAACAGCCGCTTTGGTCCAATGGTCTCACTATCTAAATGAATTAAGAGCAGGTATAAATAAAGACCTCAGAGCCATAGAAAGCTCTATTACTAAGTTAGAAGAATCATTAATGTCTCTGTCAGAAATAGTCCTACAAAATCGTAGAGGATTAGATTTGCTCTTCTTAAAGGATGGCGGACTCTGTGCAGCATTAAAAAAAGAGTGCTGTTTCTATGCTGACCATTCAGGAGTCATAAAAGACTGCATGGCCAAACTCAGGGAAAGATTAGATAAAAGGCAAAGAGACCATGAACTACAGCAAGGATGGTTTGAAAATTGGTTTAATAAATCCCCTTGGATCACCACTTTGGTGTCCACCTTATTGGGACCCCTTATTATTTACTTTTATTACTTCTAACCGTGGGGCCCTGTGTGCTGAATAGATTAATTGCCTTCATCAGAGAAAGAGTCAGTGCAGTACAAATACTAATGTTAAGACAACAATACCAGCCTCTAAGAACCCAAGCCTTAGGTATGGGACATGAAGAAACTAGACATTAAGGGTTCTAAAATTAGAACATGTGCAAAAAGAAAAAGGGAGGATTGTTAGGAAAAGTATTAAGAAGCTCTAAGAGCCCAACCCCTAGCAGAGTCAGCTAACCATGACAGGTCAAAAGGTCACCTTAAACATTCCTGAGGGGCAGGAACCAAGATAAACGTCTGGTGCGGAACAGACCCTACCCCTTTGAACAATCCATGGTCCCACTTCCCCTAAGTCCCCACCCTTTATAACTGAATGTTCCCGTAATTGACCCCTTTCTCGGAATTCCCCCTACCCTATAGCTTGTGGTTTTTTCCTTTCAAAACTGTGTCTCTACCCTGCTTCAGGGCTCAACTCCTCTGCCCCTGTGAGGGTTATGAGCTGAGCCCCAGCATGCTGGAATAAAGACCTCTTGTGTTTTACATCAAGAATCGTCTCTCCGGGGTGTTTATGGTGCATGTGGTGTCCCGGATTTGGAGTGGTGGGATTCCTCCCTGGGAAGATCTTACAATTCCAGAAAAGGTAGAATTTGCTGCTTTATAAAATTAAAGCTAAGCTTGTTCCAGAAAAGGTAGAATTTGCTGCTTCACCTGGGATGGAGCCATATGACCTTCAGGGACTTTTTCAACCAAAATCCTGTAATGGTTGGCATCCCCTCCATGTAAATTCCCAGTCTTTTCTTTCCCCATTACAGCAGAGCCTTAAACAAGCTTCTATCAATGGGGAAGATTTGTCTGATTTTCTTCATTTGTTGCCTGTTTTTGAGGGAATGGATGGACAAGGAAATATGGTATGAACTCAAAATCCGGTTCCTTTTAAAGAATTAAAAGAATTAAAAATGGCATGTGCTCAGTATAGCCCTATTGCTCCTTTCACTCAAGCTTTGCTAGATGCTTTATCCACCTTTGCTCTCCCTCCATTTGACTGGAAACAAATTGCTAAAGCTTGTCTTTCTGGGGGTGATTATTTGCTATGGAAGGAAATCTGAATATACAGAACAATGCCAGAGAATAGCAAATCTTAATAGACAACAAGGAGAACTTAATGCAACTTATGAGATGCTAGAAGGAGAGGGACCTTATGCTGAGGTTACTCAGCAATTAGGTTTTCCCTCAGGTGTGTATGCTCAGATTAATACTGCTGCTAAAAATGCTTAGAAAAAACTTCCTTCATCTGGACGAGCCTCAGAAGATCTTTCTAAAATTAGACAGGGACCTGATGAGCCTTTTCAAAATTTTGTGGATCGGTTGTTACAAACTGCCAGCAGAGTCATAGAAGAATCTGAAGCTGGTATAGTTTTAGTAAAACAATTGGTTAAAGAGAATGCTAATTCTGCCTGCCATGCTGCCCTTCGTCCTTTTAGAAAGAAGGCTGATTTATCTGATTATGTTCATTTGTGTCCTGATATTGGCCCCTCTTACACCCAGGGTCTTGCCATGGCTGCGGCTTTACAGGGAAAGACCGTCAAAGAGGTCTTATTTCAACAACACAGAAGTCCTCAGAAAAAGGGAAATAATAGGAATTGTTTTGATTGTGGTCAAGCAGGACATTTGATAAAAAATTGCCCTCAATGAAAAGAAGGTGGGCTTTCTTCCAAGCAGCCTGGTTTATGCCCTAGATGTAAAAGAGGATATCATTGGGCTAATGAATGTAAATCTAAAAAAGATGCCATGGGGAATTTTATTCTGTCGGGAAACGGACAGAGGGGCCTGTCCCAGGCCCCGTATCAAACTTTTGGGGCTTTTCAACATCTGATCCCTCAAAATCAGTCAAAAAATCCATTCAGGACTTATTCTGAGCCACCTCAGGCAGCGCAGGATTGGACCTCAGTTCCTCCTCCTATGCAGTATTAACCCCTGAAATGGGAATGCAAGCCCTAACCACTGGAGTTTTTGGGCCACTACCTAAAGATACTTTGGGTCTCTTGTTAGGTAGGAGTTCCTCTACTATGAAAGGGCTTATGATTTCCCCAGGAATTATTGATGAGGACTATACTGGAGAAATTAAAATTATGGTTTGTTCACCTTCTCAAATTTCTGTTATTCAGCCTGGACAGCATATAGCTCAATTGATTATTTTACCCAGAGTAGTCACTTCAGGAAGATATAAAACCGCCATTAGAGGGAATAAAGGTTTTGGGTCCTCAGATGTTTATTGGGTGCAGTCTATTGGAGCTAATAGGCCAGAAATAAAATTGTTAATTCAAGGAAAATCTTTTATTGGGTTATTAGATACTGGTGCTGATCTCTCTGTTATAATTGCTGACCAGCGGCCTTCCACATTGTCTTTGTAGGAGACTGTCTCTCAATTATAAGGCATTGGTCAAAGTAAAAGTCCTAAACAAAGTACTGATATGCTAAATTGGAGTGATTTTGAAGGACACTGTGGGACTTTTCAGCCTTACGTTATTCCTGGCCTCCCGGTGAATTTATGGGGAAGGGATGTCATGCAACAGATGGGAGTTTATTTGTATAGCCCTAATCAAAAGGTTTCTAATAAAATATTTGATCATGGATTTTTTACCTAATGTTGGTTTAGAAAAAAAAAGGTCAAGGAATTCAATTTCCTGTGACCCGGTCAGCCCATCCTCCTGGGGTATTTTCCCTAGGGGTCATTGACATTCCTGCACCCCATGCAGATCCAATTGTCTGGAAAGAAGAAAAACCTGTTTAGGTTGATCAATGGCCCTTAACTAGTGAGAAATTAACAGTTGCTGGACAGTTAGGAAAAATTTCAACGGGAGTCTCCTTTTCCATATTTGGGATATCAACTTTAACCTCAAAAAATAATTACCCAAAAGTTACAGATTCGAAAAGATAATTTGAAAACTTTGAATGATTTTCAAATTGCTAGGAG
>NW_022900915.1:28300094-28312014 GCF_012274545.1 Fukomys damarensis | reverse complement strand
AACTTGCTTTTTTCTAAAACTCAAGGTTAATACTGTTCTATTGGCAGCCAGTCAAATTTTAAAATGTAACAACCTGAAAACAGAAAAAGGATACTTTAAGCTGAAGTCTGTTATAGAAAATTAATAGTAAATGAGGCAGAAAAATATTAGGAAAGCTATAAATAAGAGATACTTTTGACATGAAGAGTTTTTGTGTGTTTGTCTGATTAGAAACAGGTAAAGAAAGATATACAAAACCAAAAGGCCTATGTAGAGAAGGTATGTAAAAATTATTTAATTAAAAAAAAAACTATCCTTGCTTGTTGGTTTCAAGTTTATTATAAAAGGTTTATATTTATAGTCAAGAACAGCTTTCATTCCTTTAACCCTAATTCTATAAGAGATCTCTGTTAACTTTGACCTGCAAAAGTCTTGACTAGTCATAACTAAAAGATTTTATAATTCAATTGGCCAAAACCATCTGAGTGCACTCTAGTTTAAATTGTCTTATATGTTTGTCTGTCTAAATGTTCAAAAGTGTCTGATTATATTTTTGATCAAAATGACATCAAATATAAGTAGATTGTTGATTTCTACACCCTGGTTTTATACGTTAAGTAAAAAATTTAAAGATAATTAAATATAAACTTGTAAGCTTGGGTGCAATCCTGTTGGTAAATAAAGAAGCAGCTGCTCAGAAAACTTATTCTGATCTTTGTGCACTAATGGGAGCCACCCAAATAATTTTCATAGCGTTATAAAAAGATATGCCTTGTTAAATATGTTGTTAAAAATGTTTATATTGGTTATCATCAAAAGGCTGAATTCTGAATATGTTATTGTAACATGTTTATGATGGTATCTTCAAAGTATAATATTTCAAAAAAAATAAAATAAAATAAAAATAAAAGGGGGAAAATCCTGTTGATACAAAGCTACATTACAGGACATAAGATTTCATATAATTATAATAGTTATTACTGCTACTTTTCTGGTATACAAAATGTATTCACATTGTCTGACCATGCAGGTTTTCCAGTATATTGTTTCTGATAATAACCTTTTGGTCCAGGTATTCTCCCTTCTCTTCTGCTCCACCTACTTAAGGTTACAGGTACATTTATAGACCCACCACTATCCCTGAACAGCTTGAAGCTGGGTTTCCACTGAGGAGAATGGATTGGGACCCCAACACTGAAGTGAAAGAGAGAACTCCAGGATGTGTCTCGGTGCACAAGTGGGAATTTCATTCCAAAAAGCAAAATGTGACCATCTTCTATCCGAAAAAAAAAGGACAAAAATGGAACTGGTGAGCCCCTGCAATCCCTTCCCCTGTGTGAGGAAGAGACAATGTTACTATACCTCAGGAAAGATTATTTAATGACACATCTCGAAAGTTTTTGGACTAATCACTTGGAAATTCCACAGACTTAAGCTTATCTGCAGGACTCTGGTGGAGAGATTCAGGTTTTCCTCAGACCAACATTTGGAAACTTGCTGCTGCATTGGGAGAAATATGTTTATGGCCAAATATCAAAGTCACTAACCTTAGTTTCGCTGTTTTTGGCAAAGGGGCCTCTAACATGCAAAATACCATAAGTACTGTGTTATCTCAAGCCAAAGGACAAAAGAAAGCTGTCTTGTTCTTTTAATAGGAAATATACAGATTATATATGAAAATGATAAGGAATATAATGTTAGTTGTTCTAATTGTATTTTATCTAACTGTGTCGCCAATGTATCTGATAATAATTCGTCTCTTATGGTTTTAAGGCAACCTCTCTTTGTTATGATTCCTGTATCCATTAATGAGACCTGGTATGAAGAACAAGGATTGCAGGTGCTTGAGATGATTAGTAAGGCTTTAGCTAGACAAAAAAGATTTATTGAATGGGTTATTGTTGGAGTCATAGCTCTTGTCACTATTATAGCCTCAGCAACTATGGCTGCTGTGGCATTAACCCAAGAAGTAAAAGAAGCTCAGTTTGTTAATTCCCTCACTCAGAATGTTACCCATACTTTTGTTACCCAATATGATGTAGATAAGAGACTAGAAGAGAAATTAAATGCTCTTCATAAAACAGTTGATATTATGGGAGAAGAAATTCAGAGTTTACAGATTCAATCTCATCTTTCTTGTCATGCTATGTATAAATGGATTTGTGTTACTCAAAAATCTTATAATAGAACACAATATGATTGGTCTCAGATAAAAAAGCATTTGCAGGGAATATGGAATGATTATAATACTTCTCTTGAACTTGTTCAATTACATCAAGAAATTTTAAATTTACAAAATTCCCCTTCTTTAAAATATGATGCAGCTCAAATTGCTGAAAATTTCTTAAATCATCTTAAGAATGTTTTTCCATCTTTTGATCATTGGTATAAATTGTTATGGCCCATTTCGGCAATTGGAATTGGAATTTGTGTTGGGTGTGTGGTCATTTCTGTTTTGACCAGAGTTTTCATTTCTTCCATCACTACTGTGGCTAGTCGAGTTCATGGTCTCCATCTTCATTCAAACGATCCTCCTTATTAAACAGAGGCTGGTAGTCAAAGACGGGCAAGAGGACCATAGAGAAATATTCAACCTAAGACAGAGTATGGGAAAGAGGAATATCCCATTACTTGATGATGGGTAAGAAATTTCATCTGATGGTCCTCACCTAAGACAGGCACAGTCTATCTGTGGAAACAGAATGAAGTTCTGTTTTCTTTTAATTAAAATAAAAAAGGAGGAAATGTGCGGAAACTGAAACTCTCACCTAACAATAGTATGCAGAAAACTAGAAGTGGTTAACAGGGAGCTAATCAATCAATTTAATGAAGCCACATTCCAGCCCAAAGTGCATGTGAATACCTTTTGACCTTAGGAATCATAAAATATTATGGTGTCTAAACATTTTCTTGTGATGTCTTTCTGCAGATGTTTCTTGTGTATCTACACAAGATAATGTGCTAATAATGTGTGTATAAATAACCAGGCTTGCCTCAATTAAAGCAGACAGTCTTTTGTCTCCACTCTGCCTAGAGTGTCTTTCCTTCTCAATCCTCACTCTCTCCTTCAGGTACTGTTTGACTAGTGGGGGCTGGTCCCCCACACTAAATCATCTCTTAATTGTCTTGTGAAGTTCATCACTCAGGACTGCTGAGAAAAAATGTTCTGCCACAGAAAAGACTAATTCCATAACAAGAAAATAGCTTTGCTATACGTTGTTTCTCATCTCCCCAAAGATGACCAACAAAGCATAAGGAGAGTAGCAAAGTTTACATTAACCACTAGACCTGCAATCCTTCCTTCTTGGTATAGTGCTCTCAAATTACTTTATTGAGTTGTGTTTTATTTTTTGCAACAGCAAGTTGTTTTTATTTTATTTTTAACTCATAAAAGTAGAAAGGCTTATTAATGATTATTTTAATATAGCAAGGAGATAAATAATTCATGGAAAATCTAATACACATAACAAATCTACAGAATGACTCATTTTAGCTTAAGATTTAAACCAAACTTGCCAATCAAGTTCTGATTCCAAAGATACATTCGTTCTCATCTAACATTTTGCTTCTTTTCATCTTGCAATTAAGAAAATTCCATCTAATTGAGAAGTCCTATAAAAACAAATTACCTTGCCATATTTTCAGTACAAAGCATCATTCTACTCCTAAGTCTGGTACGTGCACTTGACATCAGAATAATTACACTGGAGCATTCAAAATATTCATCTGGAAAGAATTATGGAACTGCAACCACACAATAATGTTTTTGGTTTTTTTTACTTACAGAGAGAGGGAGAATACTATTTCTCTTTAATGTGACTGTCTGCTATAGCCTTCTCAAATAATTCCCAATGTATTATAATGTATTTGGAGGAAAAAATCCTACCTTTAAGAATCATAAAATGGTATATCATAAGATATGCTGTTAGAACAAACTACTTTTAGTCTTGTGATTCTCAAATCATGATTAGCTTGTCTACATATATTGTCTATTAAAGGCACTTTGGAGCACGGAGAGAATTTGATAATCATATTTTAAAAAGTGAGCCATATTGAACATAATTTCCTTATTTCAATTTTCTTTAAAAACAGATTTGTTAAATATTATTAGAGCCAGGATGATGCCAGTACCATCATACAGGCATAGAAGCGTAGAGTTCTCCACACCCACAAAATTTCCTTACAAACTTAGCATCATGCATCTGTATCATTAAACTGATCTTTAGCATTTTTAATATTTTGAACATTAAATGAAAATGTAATTTTCTAAAGTGTATTCTGTAGAAATGTAATTGCTCAAAATGTGTAATGCTGAATACACTTCTGTAGTCCAGTATGTTTAGAGATCACCAGATGGCTAATTGAGAGAGTAAGTGCATATTAAATTCTTAAAGGCTCAATTTCTACAACAAAAATTGTGTGTGTGTGTGTGTGTGTATGTAACTGTTTAACAAATATTTTTAAAATTTTAATATTTTTAACTTACAGTTTTTAATTTTTACTTTAAAAAATTTTTATCCTTACTGTTGATTGCATGGTTTGCATATTAGAGTGTCATAGAACTTGTTTAAAAACATTAAAATAACATGAACATTAATGAATCTAAAATTAAATCAAAGTTATTTGCTTGGCTGGAAATCTGTTATGGTTAAAGTATGTTGTATAAATGTATACCGATTTTTGACAAGAAGAAAGAATTATCAGGTACACAGATATTCTCACTGAAGGGACGTTATGAAGATTTAGGCAATCTATTTTATTGATGTTACTCAATTTTATAATTTTATACTTTAAATTTTATAATTTTATTGATTGGTGAAATTTCTAAGCCTTTTAATATATAAATACAAAAAAGCTGTAAATTTGTCCTTTGTTTTTCTTTGGTTTGGGTGTGCTGGGGAGCCAGCACAGTCATTACACATCCACATAGTGGGCTGGCCCACTGAGTTACACAGCAGACCCAATATCTTTTATTATGGGTTTGCAGATTTGTTACATGAATGTTGTATTGTTAATTTATGATAAACTTCCTTGTGAATCCATGATTCTATTACTTTTTGTAGAAAAGCAATAAATGCTTATAAAGTTAATTATGTTGTGTTCTTAGAATTATATGATTTTTCAACTTTATTGAAAATTAAATACTCCTCAGATAATTTATTTAAATCACTGAATAGCATTTTTTAAAATTTCACTTGGGAAAATTCGGTATGATTTCACTTTGGCCAATTGTAAGACATTTATCATTTTTTAGTGTCATCATGGGCTTAGATATGAGAATTCTCCTAGGGAATGGAATTGTATTCATCATTCTTTATAGGTTTCTGCCTGTCAGACATTGAAGCACTTTCTGAGAGGCTTCTAGCAAGAAAGGTGCTGAGGGCTGAGAGAGCCCTTACCAGCTCTGACTCCACACAAACATCTGGACCTCTGTAAACTGGAGATAAGTGAAAGTAGAGGTTAGAAAGAGAATGCACTTTTCAGAGTGCTTCTGCTGTATACACAGCACTTTTCAAAGAAAACAGTTTCTTTTGCTGGTTACCCCATTGAAACAAAAGCAGTTTGTTTCCTGAAAGGGAAGTACTCCAAAGAGCAAGGGGCTGCAACACTCTCAGGTTATCAGTAAAGTCCACTTCTCCTGGTGAATGGAACTGTATTCCTTCTTGTTTATAGGTCTCTGCCAGGCAGAGATTGAAGCAGTTTTCTGAGAGGCTTCTAGCAATCTTCTACATTAGGCCTAAGAGACTGCTTAGAAGCTGTGACTCCCCAAAAGCACCCGGACCTCTGTAAAATTGGTGATAAGTTCAAGTAGAGGTTAGAAAGCAAACAAACTTTTCAGAGTGCATCTGCAGTTTAAACAACAGTTTTCCCAGGAAGGAGTTTCTTTCACTGGTTGCCCCATTGAAAAAAAAAGGGGGGTTTGTTTCACAATATGAAGTACTCCACATTGCAAAGGGCTGCAAATCTGTGAGTCTACCAGAGAAGTCCACTTCTAATACTGAGTGGAACTGTACTCCTTCTTGATTGTAGGTCTCTACCTGACAGAGATTGAAGCAATTTTCTGAGAGGCTTATACCAAGAAAGGTCCTAAGGCCTAAGAGAGTGCTTAGGAGCTCTGACTCCGCAAAAATGCCTGTACCTCTATAAACTTGGTGATAAGTTCAATTTGGGGCTAGAAAGTAAGTGCACTTTACAGAGTGCTTCTGCAGTATAAACCACAGTATTCCTGGGAAGCAATATCTTTCGTGGGTTACCCCATTGAAAACAAAGTGCTTTGCTTTTTAAACGAGAAGTACTCCACAGAGCAAGGGGCTGCAACTGTCAGTTTATCAGTGAAGTCCACTTCTAACACTGAGTGGAACTGTACTCCTTCTTGTTGGCAGTTCCCTGCCTGTGAGAGATTGAAGCTGTTTTCTCGGAGGCTTCTAGGAAGTTTTACCCTTGGTCCTAAAAGAGTGCTTAGCAGCTCTGACACCCCACAAGTGTCTGGAACAATGTAAACCTGGTGACAAGCTCAACTTAAGGTTAGAAAGCAAATGCACTTTTGACAGGGCTTTTGTGGTTTACACCACAGTTTTCACAACAAGCAGGTTCTTTCACTGGTTACTAAATCAAAACCACAGCGGTTAGTTTCCTGACTGTGAAGTACTCCACAGAGCAAGGACCTACAGCACTGTCAGTTTAGAACTAAAGTCCTCTTCTAATATGGAGTGGAACTGTATTCCTTCTTGGTTGTAGTTCTCTGCCTGGGAGAGATTGAAGCTCTTTTCTGAGAGGCTCCTAGGAAGATTTGCCCTTAGGCCTAAGAAAGGGCTTAGCAGCTCTGCCTCTGCCCAAGCATCTGGAACTCTGTAAACTTGTTGATAAGTTCCAGTGGAGGTTAGAAAGCAAACACATTTTTCACAGTGCTTCTGGGGTTTGAACCAGTTTTGCCCAAAAAGAAGGTACTATCACTAGTTACCAAATTTAAACCAAAGTGGTTAATTTCCTGAATGTGCAGTACACCCCAGAGTAAGGGGATGCCATTCTGGCAGTTTACGAGTGAAGTCCTCTTCTAATACTGAGTGGAACTGTATTTCTTCTTGGTTGTAGTTCTCTGCCTTTGGACAGATTGAAGCTCTTTTCTGAGAGGCTCCTAGGAAGCTTTGCCCTTAGGCCTAAGAGAGTGCTGAGCAGCTCTGCCTCCACACAAGCATCTGAAGCTGTGTAAACTTGGTGATAAGTTCAAGGGGAGATTAGAAAGCAAACACACTTTTCAGAGTGCTTTTGTGGTTTAAATTGGAGTTTCACAGGGGAAGCAGGTACTATCACTGGTTAGCAAACTGAAACCAAAGTGGTTAGTTTCCTGAATGTGAAGTACTCCCCAGAGCACGAGGCTGCCACTCTGTCAGTTTAACAGTGAAGCCCTCTTCTAATACTTAGTGAAACTGTATTCCTTCTTGATTGTAGTTCTCTGTCAGGGAGAGATTGAAGCTCTTTTCTGAGAGGCTCCTAGGAAGCTTTGCCCTTAGGCCTAAGAGAGTGCTTAGCAGCACTGCCTCAACACAAGTGTCTGGAATGCTGTAAACTTGGTGATAAGTTGAAGTGGAGGTTAGAAAGCAAATGCACTTTTCAGAGTGCTTATGCAGGAATCATGATTATTAGTTGCAAGTATTGTTAATGAAAGGGGTCGCACATGCTCCTTTGGGCACCCCCTCCCAATCAGGTCACTCACACACCAAGAAGTCCAGCAGGAGATCTTTATTGAAGGGATTCAAGCGAGGCACAAAGGCCGGGAGGTGAAGAAAGGGAGGCGGGTCCCAAGGGAAGGAGTGTTGGCTCATTTATAGGGTCTTGTATGGGAGTTTTGCAATTTAGGGGAATAAGCTGTTTTTTAACCTATTGCAGGCCACATTGCCTTATAAGGTCTTAGTCCTACAGAAGTCCCTTATCAGATGTTGGCATCATTTCTGGGAAGAATTCAACTCGGGGAGGAAAATGAAACTTAAGTTGGGAAAACAAAAAACTTAAGTTGGGAAAATGAAACTTAAGTTGGGAAGAACCTGGAAGTCAGGTATAAAATGGAGGAGTTTAAAGTAACATGTAAAATTTCCTAACATTCCCCACTCTTTGATTTTGAATGACGACCAGCAGCCAACATGTCCATCGGCAGATGGAAAAGGGGCAGAGTGTCTGTCTTCTGTAACTACTTCCTGTGGAGTCGGGGAGATGAGTCGATCCAAGGGCAGGAGTTAGCCTGATGTCTAGTTGGCTGCACTGTCACTGTGTGAGATGAACTGAAGGTCATTGAAATTTTACCTGTAAGATAAAATCTTAAACACACAGGTTGGTCAGTGGGGAAGGGAACTGAGGCAGGTTCTTAATCAAGGGGAGAGTCCAGAAACTGTGGTGAATCATCTTCAGAAATAATGAAAAGTAAAAGGAAAGTGAAAATCTCAATTTCAGCTGACTTGAACTGACAAAGGGATCCCTGGAGCCAGGCCTCAGAAACCCAACTGGTTACCTGTAGGACCGGACAAGGGTGTGGAGCCATCCAACATAGATTGGGGAGCAGATCTTCTAAGAACTCTCTGAACCTGGTGAAGATCCAGATGGACAGTTGATTCTGGAGGGTGGCTTCCATGTGAAGGAAGTTTCGACAGTGTTCGGGTTTTGTGTTCTTGGTATCAGCTGATGAGGTGTTTGTGTGGAGACCTGGGTGGAGAGCTGGTTAGTGTCCCTGTCTTCAGCAGGGACATGTTGGTACTGCTGATGGAGTACCATGAGTCTGACTGCACTTATTCTCTGTTGAATGAAAGCAGTCAAGTCTGTTAATTATGCAGGGTCCCACTATCAATAGAATTAAGATCAGAATTAAAGGACCAGCCAAAGCTGACAGTAGTGATGTGAGCCAAGGAGATGAGGTAAACCAGTTTTCATAGCATCCCTGAGATTGTGTCCTTTCTTTTTTCCATCTTTCTAGTCCTTCTCTGACTTTGGCCATGGAGTCTCTTACTATTCCAGAATGATCAGTATAATAACAACATTCTTCTCCTAGAGCAGCACACGTTCTCCCTTGCTGTTGGAATATTAAATCCATCCCTCCTTTGATCTGAAGAGTTACTTCTGCCAAAGAACTCAGGGATTCTTGCAGTTTAGTGATTGACAGCTCTATTCTCTCTATATCTTGATCAATTGCTATCCGCAAGCCATTGTATTGCTGATGTTGTGTGATGAGGACAGCTGTTCCAGTACTGGCTCCTGCAACGCCCATCTCCAGTAATATTGCTAGGGTTATGGCTGTTACTGGATCTCTTTTAACCCTTTTTATATCATTCCATTCATCTAGGAAGTCATTATATTCATGATAGAGTATTTGGGGCATTAGGTCAATCAAAACACAGTAATCTTTAGATTGTGCTAATATTTGTTCATTCACACAAGGGGTCAAACCAGAGGAACATGCCCACCATCCATTATTGGAGGGGACATAATATGCAGTGGCATTAACAGGATAGGTTTTATTACAGAGATATTCATAAGAACTAGGAACAATACCTATGCAGGTACCAGAGCCCCAAATAGATGTGAGAGTGACTTGTCCCATTGTTCCTTTTCCCCATCTGCAACTGGTATAATCAGGAGACAGGGTGAAGGTGGCTTGAGATCCAATTCCCTCATAATATGGAGGTTTTGTATCATAACATAGCCAGCAGTTTGTAGTGATTTCAGGCCTAGTATCATTAAGTACTGAAAAAGCTTGTTCCATAATTTTAAACAAGGGATCAGAGGAATTGGGATCTTGGGATGGTTGAGTCTGTCTATTATCTGTCACTGGGCTGGAAGTAGTGACCCATCTCTGGGTAGGTCTATGGCCAATTTTTAACTCAGGTTTTGGGGTTGGTTTTGACTTAGAAACCAGCTTAAGAGTCAGTGGTGTATCAATCTTGATAGTTTGGCTAATGCTAAACAGGAGTCCTTGGTCATAGCCTTTTGTGTATATTCTTAGTCCCCATTGTTTTCCTATTTTCCATTCTTCTAAGGGTACCTGTTTTCCCAAGTTGGTGAAGGATATTAATATGGGGTTGCATTGGAATTTGTTGCATTGTGAATAATGACAATGTTGTGAATAATGGACAGATACTATTTTATTGAGGGTTTGAGGCTTTTGAGTGACTGATATAAAATCTGTTTATATACCAGCCAAGTGTCCCCATATGATGCTGGATGATTTGCAACCCCATGTCTTACAATAAAAATCACTTTGTCCCCCACAGCCTGTTTTACCTTTTATATGTTTTGGGCAAACATATATGGGCTGATCTAAAAGCTTTGATCTGGAATATTTATGAGCACATCCCGGTCCTTCATTATAGTCCCAGTTGCAGTGCCCTCTGCACCTGGGCACACCCTCTGAATTGTATTCCCAATCAGCTACATCCCATGTGTTTCCTAGGGCCATATCACACAAATCAAATTCAAGAGATGGCCACCAAATGGTTGGGGGAGTCCATTTAGACACCGAACTTATTATTTTACCAGTTGAGGGATTAATTATTATCCAAGTAACTTTTACAGGTTGATGAGGACTTAACTTTTCAGACAGGCAAATCATAATAGAATGAAAAATAGCAATCATACATACATATCTATGGGGTCTCTTTTCCATTGTTATATATAAATCCTAACCTATTTTAAGCAGGCAAGGAAGGCAAACACGCTGACAATCAAATAATAAGTTAGCATCAATATTATTCTATGTCTTAATGTAAAATCTGAAGGAGCTGCAGAAGCTAAGCCTATCCCCAGGAGTATTCCACTGAGAACTACCAGGAGAAAGCTTAACACAGGGATATAACGGTGAATACTTTACAATATCCCATGGAAGCACTTAGGTGTTTTGGGGACTGGAGATCTCTCGTGTGTCCAAATTTAGGTCAGGTGTTTCTTCTGCAATTTTAGTGAGTTTTATCTTGAGAGGTCCCATATGGGTTGCTGAGTACCCTGAAGAGGAATCTGTTGAAAGTTCAGGAGGGGAAGAAGCAGGTAAAAAAGGCTTAAGTCGAGAACAGTGAAACCAGCCATGGAGAGACTTTAGTTTTACTGCAGTTGGAGTGGATAGAACTGCTGTAAATGGTCCCTGATATTTAGGTTTAAGAGGGTCTTTTTGTTCATTAGGTGGAGCCAGGAGGACTTGATCTCCAGGTTGGTAGGAAGGCAGTAGATCCAATATGGGGCAAGGTAATAGTGAATCTACGTGATGCCATAACTGGGCCTGCATGTGATTGAGTAAAGGAATTAACAGGGTGGGGGGAAGAGGGGAGGCTTGGGTGTTTAGTCCTGGTGGCAGCATGGGGCATCTGAACATCAATTCAAAAGGAGAGATCTGGAGGGGGGCTTTGGGGAGGGATCTTAACCTTAATAAAGCAAGGGGCAAGAGTGTAACCCAATCTAGGTGAAGTTCTAAGGTCAGTTTAGTGAGGATGGACTTGATAGACCTATTGGTATGTTCTATCTTTCCTGATGATTGGGGGTGGAATGGGATATGGAAATGCCAGGAGATTCCCATGAATTTGATGAGACCCTGAGTTATCTGGGAAGTGAACTCAGGTCCATTATCAGATTGGAAGGAAGTGGGGAGTCCAAACCTGGGAATGAGTTCTTTATAGATCAAAAGAGAAACAGTAGAGGCCCATTTGTTTGTAGTAGGGAAGGCCTCGACCCATCCCAAAAAAGTATCTACTAGCACTAACAGGTATTTATATTTTTTTATACTAGGCATATGTGTAAAGTCAATTTGCCAGTCCATGCCTGGTAATGTGCCTCTTGCTTAATGTGTGGGAAAGGGGGTGGGCCTGGTAGAAGGGTTAGACTTTTGACATATGAGACAAGTGGAGGTTAGGTTTTTGAGGAACAATTTATCTGAAGGAGAAAGAGAAGCTATTGGCTCCAAAGGCCAATA